>NC_090624.1:3115307-3134425 GCF_004359215.1 Bremia lactucae | reverse complement strand
CTGGACTTCATGTTTGGCATGCCGCCCGATCATAAGGGTCGGACAGGGCTAGTCGTCTTTGTAGACAGACTGAGCAAAATGGTGCATTTAGCACCATGTAAGACATCGATCACAGGCAAGGAGGCAGCTCTCTTGTTCCTGGATCATGTTTACCGACTACACGGGATGCCCGAGTCCATAGTATCGGACCGGGATCCTCGTTTTACGTCTGGTTTTTGGCGACATGTGTTCGAGCTGCTAGGTAGCAAGCTCCACATGCCGACCGCAGATCATCCCCAGACCGATGGCCAAACAGAACGTGCCAATCGGGTCGTGGCCGATGTCTTGCGCACTATAGCAACTCCCAAAGAGTGGAGCAAGCAATTGCCCTTTGTAGAATTCGCTATTTCTAACAGTGCACGCCAGTACGAATGAGACACCGTTTTACATTAACGGACTGCGCCATCCTCGGACGCCAGTCTCGTTTGTGCGCAGCCCGAGTTTTTGTGGGGGAGGGCCCCTCACTATGCTCGGTGCGAAAGAAGGACATAGTTTCGTCAATATGACGATGACCCATGACGGTATCATCTCAAAGACAACAACTTGCCCTAATGACCGTGCCAGTTTAGTAGTGGTCAATAAACCTACGCCTTATGACCGACCTCTTGGCGGTATCATAGGCAAGTTTGATGCTAAAAGCGTGAGCGAGGCTCAACGCTTTGTGAATGAGCGATTATCCATCACACGTAAAGTCCACGACGCAATGACAAGCGCACATGACAAGCAAAAAGAATATGCGGACCGAAATGGTCGCAAAATTAATGAACGCTTTCGAGTGGGTGAAAAGTACTATTAAGTACTGCTATTCTTCCTAAGAAATCAATTTCTGTACTACCTGGTGGTACAACGAAGTTGTTGCCGTGTTTCAGTGATCCCTTTACAGTGGTAGAAGAGGTTAAACACCTAAGTTATAGGCTCAACCTTTCCTCGTATATGAAGACGCACCCCGTACTTTACGTGGTTCGTCTGAAACGGTATGTAGACCCAAATGAGGTCACATACCCCCATCCGTCAAAGGAGACCGATGGTGACGCCGACAGTGAGTCGAGCGTCGTTCGGGTAAGGAAGACGGAGAAGGCGAAAAAGTATCAGCCGACCAAATCCTCTCACCACGAACAGGACTCGGAGAGCGAAGGACATCACGTGAGTAACGCGGATCCCTAAGCATCAACATTTTAAAAAGGCCCAGCCAAAGTTTAAGGCGTTCGTAACCCAAACGATCCTTCGCGCGGTAATCGTGAAGATCCGAGGTCAGTCTGAAGACTTGACCCTCGAGATCCGCAATACGTCGTTCAGAAGCGCTTAGAGCATGCGACTGAACGGACGAAGGTAAGGCAGCCGCAAGTAGGTGAGCGAGATCGCCACTCCTATCGGGCGCCACCTGCACTGATGGATGCGCGTGGGATTTAACGCTTTCTTGTTGGAAGGTTGCTTGCCCACCGCTCCGTGAGGCAAAGGTAGCAGATCCTCGTCCAATGGAAAGGTTACCCGAAGAGTTTCGACTCTTCGGAAACGATCGATACCCTACGTATTGATGTGCCCGGCTTGGTGGCTGCCTCTGAAAACGAGCACCAGCTGAGGCTTCTTTGCTAGTCTCAAAAAGACTAGCAGAAGCAGCGTTGTGAGAAGAAACAAGGGGTACAGTACCGCCCATGATTTCTTTCACACGCAAGCGGGCAAAAGTAATTCGCTGCGACCGTTGCTTCATCGCAACAGTCTACGGCGCAAGAATTCCACCTCGTACTGGTCGGGCGTTTCATTCGAACGTACACGACCGGGATCGAGAAAATACGCCTAAGCAATTTCCCCTGAGCCCTCCGTGACTTAAAGACGCCATAATATTTTTTTGCGTCTAGAAAAGCGCGCTCTAGGAGCGACGCTCTAAAAGCGACGCTCTTAGCCCGTTGAAACGAGGCCATTTAGATGGAGGAAGCATAGCGGTGATATACGACCCGTCACATAGCCACGTTCAAAACGACTGGCTTGTGGCGCCGACTGAATACGTTCACGTGTCGTCGGCGGAGCTTTTGGCTCAGAATTCGCTGTGTCAGAACCATTATGGACATTTGCCTGAGCATAAGGCGTTGTGATTTTACCCAACGAAGAAACGGCTGCGCCTTTATGGGCAGCGCTCTCGTAAATTGTCGCCGCGCTATCCAGCGAAGACGACAAGACAGCATTCGTAAATGTTGGTGTCTCCATGTTGTGAGCCATGAGACAAGTTTGGATGCGCAATAATGCGCCAACATCCTTCCTCATGAGCTCGTTGAGGGATGACGCCTAACATCATCCGTTACGCGAGGTATCTAGAAAGATACGCTCGCAATACATATTAGTATTATCTACATAGATGACATTTTTGATTGGAAAAAACAGGTATTTATATTTATGCGATCAAAAATAACTCAGTCTGATGACTATTTCCTTCTTAAGTGCGCACGAGGAGCCGCATTACCGCTCCCATGACGACACTTTACCTGAGCACTTAGTGCGTTGGGTGAGGTCGCTTAGGCGCCCACCACAACTACCTCACTGCACGCAAGAGAAGCTGATTTACCCGCTTCCTCGCTGTGCTAGGGTGTGTGTCTAAGTAGAGCATGGCCGCATTACGGTGCGCCCGCCTACATACGATATTTCTTCAAAATACGATGTTAGGTAGAACTTAAGAGTAACGGTGCACTACGACGTGTACTGCTTCAGTACAAGTCCACTTCGCACTGCTTCAGTTGCGAGTGGTTCCTTACGTCACTACACGTACACTAGTACGTGGAGAGGAAGACTACTCTTTAGAACAACAACCTTAAAGGGGGTTAAATGAATACTGGATTAATATAATTAAGTTTTTTCTTCTTCTTATCTGGTAATGCTAATTAAATTATGAACTAATACTAAACGTGCAATTGAAATCTTATCTGTCTCTCTCTCTTTGTTTACGTTTGCAGGTGATTAGTCTGCGGGGTAAATAGATATAACGGCTTATACCTATTTATGAAAAAGATTTCCGAGCATTACTATATAAAATATTTTTTTCAAAATTATCTGCTGTTTAGATAATATATTAATTAAAAACCTTTAAGTGTTAATTTCATGTAACGAAACACCCCGTTACATCACCCCTCCCAAAAAATAATCACTCTGAGTGTCATTGGATGAAGTGGTCACTATGTGACCACTAAATTATATAATGATGTTGATTGGTCAGAACCATCATTTTAAATTCCATCGCATGATGAATAAATTCATGCTGGTAGTGCGGAGCCTTCGGCTGCGGTTCATGCAGCCGCGGGTGACGCACTAATGTCTCTTGCGGCAGACGTTCCGTCTGCCGTAGTATCTTCTTCTCGCGCAACACTAGATGTTGCGGGTGCACGTGGTGGTTCACCACAGAAATTTGACCCCTCTTTGAAGGTCGACTACGAATGCGAGTCGGACGAACTGGCCGACTCGGGAGAATAGAACAGTCGCCTGATAGACGTCAGGCGGCTGACTATGAGCCTTCGAATGAGAGGGCTCTTTCTGATAGACGAGTTAATAGTCAATTTGGTTCCAACGATGAGGATGACCCTCATCGCCCGTTCCATCTCCCGTACAGTCACCTGCACCTGTTTCTGTGCAAGAGATGACGATGGCGTAAGCCATCGTAAGAAAAGTTCTTATGGTAACCCTGCTTCAGTGGGTACCACTCAGTGGAGTGAAGACAATAAAATGTCTCGTCTCGCCCCTGAAAAGAAGCCGTGGCTTTTGCCAGAAAGGCTTATCAATAGCTTGTCTGGAGAAACTACTCCTCACAATAAATATCCATTATTTATTGCGACAAAGCTACATGGTCTTGATCCCAGCGCGAAGAGCTTTCGCGCTGAGGAAGATTTCTATCTCGTTCCTTTTTTAAATCGATGGTTTAGTGGCAATAATAAGCGAGATAAAGTTTTGCTTATGCAAGCCTGGAGCGCGTTCATTCACAATGTCAAATACATTGGACGCGAATTCTGGCTTCAAAGACTTACTGCGATTCGCGTTAAGTTGAGAAACAAACTCCAACTGGTGCAAAGTAAAATTGCATCGGTTGTGACGTGAGTCAGGGCTTCCATGCCTCACATGGTGTCAACGTCGTGTTGTGTTGACAACACGACGTTGAGGAAGGAGAAGAAGCTGTTTAAGCTGTGGAACAGCATGTGACCATCAGTAGATGTTATATATGCGGAAGCACGAAACATTTACGTCCTGCCTGCCCTCTTCGAAATTCGCGTAAAACTCGAAAGAGCTCCAACTCCGACCTATACCAGAGATCTGGTACGGTGCGGGAAAACGTCGATACCCAGTAGGTGCGGGGCGCTCTTCTGGGGACGACCTAGGCTCTGCCGAAACTCAAGGAAGTGAAAATAAGCAGAACGGAGCCCCAATTAGCTTGGTGCTAAATGGCACGGGGCAAGAGTACACACCTGGCTTGCTAGTCGCTTAAGCGACTGTAAAGGGCTTTAATAAGCCGTGGTCAATTTTATTGACTCAGGAGCGTCTTGCAATTATGCTCGACGAGTTTCCCTTGAAGGAAGTCAACAATACGTTGAGGCGCTTAGTGCGCATGAAGGTGATACAATCACTATTTGCTTAGCGACTGGGACTTGTGACACTGTTCTTAAAGCTCCATTGAACTTAGGTATTAAGTTTCTGCCCTTTGACAGTATGGAACGCTGTCTCGTCCTTGATATGGATTCGAGATATGATCTCATCCTTGGTATGGCCTGGTTTGAACACCATGGGCCATGGATCGATTGGAGGTCTAAGACCTTAGGCGCCACGCGCAATGTTCCTAGCAAAGTTTTGGAGAGTAATGAACCCACCTTTGCTAGGCAACAAAAGCGCTTTTGGCGCGGTTCATTGAATGAGTCTGTCAGTGTTTAAGACATTGGCATGTCTGAGTTAGTAAACTCTAATGTTAATAGCCTTAATTTTGAGCCCGACTCAGCAGAAATAAGTGGAACGGCACGTACTTCGTCGAGTAACACTCGTTGTAATAACGATGCACAGAATGCTGAAAGCATTGTTGGCCTAAGGCCGAATCATCAAGGGTGCAATATCCCTGAGATACGTGGAAAGCACCTCTAAGTCCACCACGTATGGTCAGCCGAGGTGGCATCATACTGAGTGTCAGTAGTGACACTGTTGGCGGTTCGCCAGGACCTCAAGGGTGCAATATCCCTGAGATACGTGGAGTGGCACGTCTAAGTCCACCGAGTGTGATCGGCCGATTTGGCACCATACTGAGTGTCTATAGTGACACTATTGGTTGTTCGCCAGGGCATTTTGGGTCAAACCCTCCAAATGCATTGAAGCGACACCTAAACGTTCGCTGGATAAGGAAGTTGAGTTGCCTTACTCCTTGTCGGATGTCAAATTCGACACATGTCTTCTTTAGAACCAATACAGGCTGGAAAACCCGGGGACGTGAATGTCCCGGCCTCTAGGAGGCGTATTGTCTCCACTCCAAGACAGGATGGACACGAAGCGTGTATACCCTCACAAAGTGATACCAGTGAGCAATTACATACGCTTGTAAATGGTGTACCGGTAACATTGAGGAAGGATTTAGACTTGCGGCAATCCCTTCGTTACATGCTCTTTTAAAGCTAGACAAAATGTCTATTGAAGAGTGCGGTCGAGCCTTAAAGGCTGGCGACTTATATGAAATGGTGGTCATTCGACCAACAATTGAGTTAAAATCATCGTCACTTCTAGACGAGGCTGTCCTGGATGACACAAAAGCTGTACTTAGTGCGCAAAATGGGACACCGATCCTTAAAGATCATACGGATCCCTTTTATTCCTTGATTAAGGATTTCCAAGATTTGGTATGTAATAATCCACCATCTGCTTTACCTCCAAATAGAGGTGTTCTTCATGAAATTGACTTGGTTCCGGGAACCAAATACTGTGTCACAAGACAATGGCTTTTACCAAGGGAGCAGTGTGACGTCATTGATGATTTCTTCCGTGCTAAACAAGAGGCTGGAATGGCACAAGAGAGCAACTCTCCTCATTCGACGCCGACATTTTGTGTCCAAAAGCCAAATGGTAAATGGCGCAGTGTACATGTTTATAATAAGCTTAATGCTGTCGCTATACCAGCACAAGCCCCCATTCCTAGAAAGGATATTCTTTAGAACAATATGGTTGGATGTACAATGTACAGTGGCCTTAGTCGATGGTTACTATTAATTGCTCCTGCGAGCTAGCAATATCCCGCTTACAGCGGTTAGCACCCCAAGCGGCATGTTATGGGAGTGGCTGGTTATGCCACAAGGGCTTTCCAACGCTCCGGCAACATTTAATTGTCTAGTGACGCAACTGTTTCGTCCTCATCGAGGTTATGCTTTGACTTATTCCTATGACATTTTTGTCCATCGTCGTGCGGAGCAGGGTCGGTCGGAGATAGAAAATCATTTATACCATTTGCGAGCAGCGCTCGAGTGAATGCGCACAAACAAATTGTATGCCAATGCATCTAAATGCATTTTTGGCGCAGAAGAAATTCCTTTTTAGGGTTCTTCATTCGGAAGCGAGACCTAAGAGCGGATCCCGCTAAGGTAAAAGCCAAAGTAGATTGGCCGGTTCCTAAAAACCAAAAAGATTTGCGTAAGTGGTTGGGTCTCGCCAACTATTTACACAAATATAGCAGAAAAAAGGTGATTGGCTAGGCCATTATGAAAAGAATACATGTTTGTGCTGGACTAGCGCAGAACAAAATACTTTTCAAGCAGTTAAGGACAGTCTTATCCATGCCCCAATTCTGGCACGCCAAATCCACACTGGCCTTTCGGTGTCGTCTGTGACGCATCGGATTTTGCCATTGGCAGTGCTCTGTTACAAACAGATGTTGATGGGCATGAACGTGTTATTGCGTTCAAGTCTAGACAGCCTAAAGCTGCGGAGAAGAATTACCCAGTTCATGACAAAGAGTTACTTGCTATGAAGTATGCTCTCGTCAAATTCAGAGTTCATCTGCTAGGCTCTAAGCCGTTTGTGATATATACAAATTACGTGCCTTACGCACGGCGACTGAGTCGCCCCATCTCTCACAGAGAAAGACCCGACGGCTTTCCTTTTTTGCAAAACACAACTTCGAGGTGAAGTATAAGCCCGGCAAGCAGAATGCTTTGGCCGATGCATTATCACACAGGCCGGATTATGGGGCTTTCTCATCCAACGACTATCTCGTTGCCTATTTCTGGATTAATGAGCAGTCTGTAGCTCTGCTACGAGCTCTTAAGAGCACAAAATCGAATTTTCAATTGTTGGCACGTTTGCGTGCAAGGTTACCACGATTTTCTATCGATAACAACCTGTTGCTTTATTGCACAAACATCGTGGACCCTCCGCATGTCGTTAATCCTCATGATGAGTCTTTGAAGTACCGAAACCTCTATCAGACACACGATACTGTCCTTGGTGGTCATCTCGGTAGATAAAAGACGTACGGCTCTATCAGTCAGATTATTGGTGGCCCAAACTTTATAAATGGGTCAGCACATATGTTCGCACATGCGAAACGTGCCAACGGGTTAAGCCCTCGGCACATGCTGCTGCGCCACTGGCGAGTCTTCCCGTTCCCATCGGATGCTGGGAGTCCATTAGTACGGATTTTGTTTTTGGCTAACGAAAGATTCAGCCGGTAACTCCGGTATGGTGGTCTTTGTTGACCGTTTGAGCAAAATGGCTGGGTACAGCTAAGCTGTTTATCGATCGCGTATTTCGACAACACGGTTTGCCAGTGGCAATTGTCTCTGATCGGGATCCCCGTTTCACGTATAAATTCTGGAAATCAATTTTCCGAGTGCTTGGCACCAGATTGGATATGTCCACTGCGGATCATCCGCACACCGATGGTCAAACTGAACGTGTCAATCGCGTCATTGAAGACGTTTTACGCAGCGTGTGTGCTCGGGCACCAAAGGGCTGGAGCTCATTGCTCCAAGTGGTGGATCTTGTGTTAAATAACGCTATTCATGCCTCTGTAGACTATACTTTGTTTTATGTAAACGGTCTTACCCACCCACGCGTTCCATAAACGATACCACCGCGTGGTTCAGGGCTTGGTGGGGGAGAATTAGCCGATAGGCTTGCTGATAGGCTTGCTGATATCAGCCCTGTTACCGTTCGAAAACAAGTAAGCGAGTTTCTCGCTACGCGATTTAGTGTCTTAAGACACGTAAGGGATACGATGGCTGATAGCCAAGACAGACAAAAAGAACAAGCAGATGCCAAAGGCAGAAGCTGTATTAATTATTTATGGTCGGAGACCAAGCTTGACTAAACGCCAAAAACCTACCTACCAATTTGGTTTCCGCGGTATTCAAGACTAAATTGCGTCGCGCTTTGTTGGACCATTTACGGTCGTGGCAAAAAGGGCCTAGCTTATACGCTAAACCTTCATAGCAAGCTGCGTACACACCCAGTGTATTACGTTGGCTTGCTTAAGCCATATCGGGACCCTTCCTACGTGGACTTGAAGGCGCTTGCGCCGAGACAGGCGGTCGTGCCGCAGATTGTTGCATCCTTACCAAGATATCCAACTGACCCTCTAAACGAGGCTGCTGACGCTCCGCGTCGAAAGACGGTCCCGAACCGCCTCAAAAGAGCTCTCAACCCGAGGAAGGACCTCACGAAGAAATTGCACCTTGTGCCGTAGAGCATCAAATGCTTCCGCCGAAATTTCGCCGCCCCTCCCGCGCTGCTTGATGCGCGGGGGGACCTTCACTTTTATGTGGAGAAACCTTAAAGCGACGTCATCGGTGAGGGTCAATACCATAGTATCTAGTGAAGTGACTAGGGTACCCCTCTTCTGAAAACTCTTGGGAGTTTGAGGTACCTCTTCGGCAAGATTGCCCGTACGCAGTTGACGTTTTTGAGCGCCAAACTCAGGGTCAACTCGCGTTAAACGACGCTTCCCACCATTAAACGTGGGATCAGGTGGATCCATAGCCTCAGTGCGGCTTCGACATGGTTGTACGGTCAACCGAAGCACTGATATATCGGCTAGGCCTTTCTTCGTTTTGTGGCATAAATGCCGAACGTAACTGGCCTTGGCCTTAAGCTTGGCGAAATCAAAGCGAAGATTCCGTTCCAACCAAACATCACCTCTATCCGCAGACTCTTTGATATTTCAAATATTACGAAGTCTGCGGGCTCGGTAAACCCAGTTCTCAAATGAGACTTCGTTTTCACTCCTAGTTTCGTTTGGAAACAAAATGATCGGAATTTGTCTCATGGAGGTCACCGAAGCCCCACGGGCTTGATCACGTAAACGCGTCAGATACTGGCTTCGCGTCATTACCTTTGGCGTAAGGTATTGCTCATTAAAAGCGTCGCGGGCAGCGATTTCGTTCGGCGTCCTCGCCGGGTCACCAGAGATCCAGATGGCCAAGCTATGACCCGCTATATGTTTGAGACGCTCGTCCCCACTAAGCGGAGTGAATCTATATTCACTATGAGCTTTAGCTTTCGCTATCTCGGCAGCTCGACGACGAGCTTTTTTTCCTCTATGAGGATTATCTGCTCTTGCTCTTCATCGAGCGGATTCGTAATGATGTTGGACTCAGGGTCTCGTGTCCTGGTCAATGCAGTTAAGACATCAGCGGCACCACGTTCTGGGAACGGATTCGGGGTCCACCGACCTTCATCCGGAGGAGAAGGCGTGAGCGAACGGCGACCACATTTGTTACACATAATAAATGTAATTCAAGTAACAAACTATTTTAAAATTAGATAAAAGGGTCATTTACCCATAAAGTAAATGTACCACAACAACGGTTCTCCAACCGATGTGTGCCCCATCAGACTGTTGACACCGAGTGACAACATTCGCTTCATTTCCTCGTTAAGGTTGGAGCCAAAACAGCTAACCGTTCGGTTGTTTTCATTCCTTTGTCTCATGACAATCAAGCGTGAGTCACAAACTCTTAGCACCTTCCTCGACGATAAGGGAATGGTGGACTTTGAAAGTCCACTCTCAATCAGAGGAGGAGGAAAAAGAGCGTCGCCCGATATAAATCTGGCGGCCAAAATCTATTATAATTAGCTAGGGTAAGGTTTTTAGATTCAAATAGTTAAATATAGTGCATTTCCCCTTTTGATCTTAAGGCGTTAAGTGCCTTTCTAAGGCTTGCGCATTGATCTGTAAGAGATAGAAGCCTTTCTAAGGTATATCCTCTTGGGCACTAGTTGCCACTTGGTTCTACGAACCCCTGAATCCCTTGAACTAGGATTCCTTAAGCTTTAATGAAATGTACGACTCCCTGAGATGTTAAACACATTAGTTCAATAGAACTTAGTGACTCTCTGAGTCTGAATGTCTTCCTTTGACTTTAGGAGCGAAGTAGCTCCGCTACAGGCATTGAGATAGCATCTGATTAGCAATTTTAGGACCTAAATATACTCATTTTCGAGTCTACCATCAGCAATTTATGTTATTAACTAAGAAAAAGCGTATAAAAGCACATCCTAGACGATTATATTCAGTACGAAATTTATATTTCGCAAAAGAATGGCAACCACCTCGTTATTTGCTGTGGCGATTGTGTCGCAGTCTTTAGGAAAGCGTGGCCTATATCGGTTGTAATAATGTACAAGCACCACTAGAAATTAAATTTACGACTTATGCTACAGTTTGAGCCCTCAATTATTAAGTCGCTGTCTAATTTTGACAAAAGGGCCTCATATTGGGGCTACAATAGTCCATTTGTCCATAGTAATACCCACGAGATATACATTCTTGCAACCATGTGATATCGATATATAAGCAGAAAGAATGGGTATGCTACACACAATTCATTCCTTCTCGTTACGCGTAAAATAACCTTAATAACGAAAATGTTAATAATTAAATTTGATGTAGCGATTTAAAGTTAAAGACTCCTCATATAAGGAGTCTTTTACTTTAAGAGATTCACAAAATTGCTGTACGACGGTTCCTATGTGTTAAGCAGACTTTACTCGCACCAACAATGTGCGTGAAGTTTCACCAGAGAACAAGTTGCTTAGCGTGCGTGGCAAGGTTTTACGCGAGCTTAGCAAGATTTTTTTTTTAAATATAGAAGTCAGCATACCCAGTTTCTTTCATTGTTTTGATTGATAAGAGAATTGTCCTCTAGTAAGTCGGCGAGGTATTGGTATCGGTCAAGATAAATCCAGATAATCGATTATTCTTTTCGAAATTCAACCATATGCGGGATGCGTAAGGATTCAGTGTCGCAGTTGCTTTTGCTGACGGCGGCAACTTCTGCACCCCGCATTCCATCAAGGTTCTCGATTAAAATCGTTAAGTGGCAACCATTACACCGTCATTTCATTCCTCATTTTTGATGTAGCGCTTTCAAAGTGTAGGAAGACGTGACTGGATCACGTCACATCGTCAAATGTAAATTATAAGTTTGGATCGATGACTATAGTCGTTGCATACCGTATCAGAACAGGGGAATCAGAAGACATTTGTTCATTTTAGCTCAAAATGATGTCAACAAATGCTTACCTCCCGTATCGTCACTCCCTGCCAGAAGTGAAGAACGGTGTTTGAATACTGATCTCAAGATCGAATTTAGCAAGGATGAGTTGTCGAATATCGTAGCCAAAGACGAGTTTCGACTTCCAAGTGATCTCAAGATCGAATCAAACAAATATGTTTGAAAAGGAGACGGTCAAACTGGGTCGTGGTGTAGACAATTGGTTAAGAAATAAAAAGAATAATTTATAGGATTGTTTCCCTCGCACGCCTTTATTTTCAAATGTTCTAAATTATAAAATTCACGCATTATCGACTCTTTACCACTCAACATGAACATGCACCTTCAGCTGTAGACCCGGCTGCAGCGGGAGACCACACTATGCATGAAACTGGCTCGAGATGGCCTCGCTATCGCTTGAGCTTCAGCCAAACATGCTTCATAGTGTGCCTTCGAGTTGGCAAGCTCGTCTCGAGCGACTTCTAATGCGTCAGAATGAGCTGAATCTGCGAGACAAGAACAGCAGAAGCTGCGTTTCTTTTCAAGCACCGTGCGTTGGTCTGGAGCGACAACGCACACAAGCCTCTTGGAGCAACATCGCGAGCAAATTTGCTGTAGGCAGCTTTTGCAACGCTTGGGTTTGGCACCGAGAAACCCAAAGCTTTTCGAGCACAATGTACATCTCTTTGGAACCGAAGCTGGTGCTTGCTGAGTCCACGATGACCGAACGTTAGACAGCGATAGCGATGAATTGATGCGTGAGAGGTTGCGCATGCGCCACACTAGCTTTTTCATCTGCGCGCACTCGATGTTCCGTGTAAAGCAGGACCACTGCGCCGCTATGGACTGGAGCGACATTGTGTTTACCATTTCGTTCTGTGTGTGGAAGTCAAAGAAACCACGCACGTAGCACTCGACGGTGTCTAGCGTTTTTTGAATGTATAATGCGCACACGGACATGTTGCCTCGCTCTATGTTGTGCGTCTCTTCCATGCCAGGGATCTGCGCAAAGGCCACCGAGTGTGAGATGACGTAGCCAATGCGCTCGCGCTTCACCGTGTGGGCGATGCCCGTAGTGTCCAATGATATGTAGTCGCGCTGACTATTGTATAGGCGCCATTTTACGCCAATGTGGTGGAAGGGATCGTCCATCGTAGGGTGCACCAGCTCATGGAGCACTTTACTGTCAATGACACCGTCCAGGGTGCACGTAGATTTTAAGCGAATGGCCTCGTCCGTGGAGGCCACGGCGCCGTACATGACGTCATCGAGCGTTCCATTAATCGTGCCAAGCAATAGTAGCGAAGGCGTGTTTGGAAGGCCATTGTGGCGGTTGCGTTCGCGGTATATCCGGACGCCGTCCTTGCGGCGAAGCTCCTTCCAGCGGCGGCAATCGGCGAAGCCTTCTTTTGTTTTAATTAATGTGTTGTATTGCTGAATATTGTGCACCGTGAGCGTTTCGGCCAGTTCGCATAAAAGCTCACTGTCCTGCTCCGACAAGACCAGCAGCGGGGGGGTGCTCGTCTTCATTGTTTAATTAAGGCTCGTCGCGTCTTTAAAAAAACAAATATGGATAAACTGAGTGCACCGCTGTGTAAGAGCGTCTCGTCGCGCAAGGTCTTAGGCGGTGCTGCTGCGGCAAGGACGTACACAAACATGTTGCGCAAGTTGACCTCGCAGAACAGTTGCGTTTCAAAACTTAGCAATGCAAGAAGTTATCCCTCCTACAAATTACTCATTAGTTGATGGTTTTATTAAAAGTGTTTTAGATTTAGGTTCAGTTCCAACATTTAGCGAGCTAGCCTTATTTCGAGCTTTATCTCGATGGCTTAGAAAGAAACCAAGTGCATACAAGATATTTTAGCTGCTACTGTTGTTCCAGTGGTGTCAACTTACAAACAGAAAAATAGAAAGTCTCGAAAATGAAGCCAGAATTGGCTGCTTTGATGACGGGCACACAGTGAAGCGAAGCAGGGACAATATAGGTCCAATAAATTATTATTCCGACAACGACAGGCTGCTCCAACATGGCTTGCGTCACATTTGGTATCTCAAATACATGGCATGTAGCTGCTAGTGTCGATAATATTAGAGGATACTCACCACGATGGTTGCCTTCCGCGGTATCATTTTGACGCGATTCGCGTGCATTGAGTAAGTGACAACTGCTTTAATATCAAGTACGGACGGCCGCAGCAAAGCCGGCTAAAAATTGTTGAAGTGAATACTCGCGTTAGCACAATGTGGTAGACCCGTAAGCTTAATAATCTTATAATGGTAATATAATGCGATTTGACCATCTGTGAGGCAAAATTAAAGACATTAAACTTCAATTATTTCCTTTGCTTACGGTATAGTAGATATTATCTCATAGGATAGAAGTCCAATGTATTTGATGGATGTCAATATTAGAAACTTAACGCACAGTACTTTATTTGTGTAGAGGGGTGTGTTGTTACATTAAATTAAACTTGAAGGTTATTAATATTATTTAGCAACCTTCAAGTGTTAATTTCATGTAACGATAGCACTGGACACGCGCAAAGAGATTCATTTGATGAAATCCTCTTATTGGAACCCCTAACCCCTCATTACACTATGGGGAATTTCGGCTAGTACAGCAAGGTTGGATGAGCAGCAATTCTAAGCTGTTCTTGAATCGCAGCGACACTCATACCAAATACGATACGGACACAGGGCCTCCTCTCACCCAACTATCACACACCTTCGGTGCGGGTTGGCAGGGCGGCCATCCATTGGATGGTTACTCGTCTGCTTTATAGCCTATCTCCGGCGATGTGCCATCGTACCGCCCTCCGCGGGTATCGATCCACGTACCTCCCGTTCCCAGTTCCAGAATACGCGCAAGAGAGGGACAGATAAAAATTTATTACATGTTTTGTATTAGTTTAAAGTTAGTAGTAAATAGATAGAAACCGAAGGACTTAATTATATTGAATACACTTTACTTTTAACCCTCTATAAAGCAAGTGTTTTAGAGAGAGCCTTCCTCTGCACGTACTAGTGCACGTGAAGTAACGTGTGGCACCACTTGCACTAAAGTAGTATAAAGTGGACTTGTACTGAAGCCCTGTCAAGAGCCTTCCTAAGATGGCATCATTCCCTACGGTCGAACTTATTCGTTCGACCGCACTCCTTTTCTGTGTCACTTAAAAAGGAGTAGCTGTTCCGCAAAACTGATGCGTACTCCCATTATCATCGAAAATGTCCATGTAAGATGATAGAAATGTGGTCCTTGGACGGACTACAAAGTGCTATTAGGTGTAACGGGGCACTGCCGACTAGTACTCAGAACTGTAAAGCTTGCAACAGGTACAGACCCCTGTACCTGGGATGACGCACAACGCGTCGTTCGAATAGTTTAAGGTAGACATCTCTTAGTATAGAAGAGTCGAAGAGTACTCCTTTAAAGGTGGTTCGCCGACTTGGGGACGATGCCATAAAGGCTTGTCACATCGTCGACGAGCAAATGCAAGTCGCATTTGCTCAATCAAATTTGGCAGGTCGTGCCAAAACTTGAGCACTAGGCCTCAAGTTGCGCGACCCATATGTATTTGGCTCGCTAGAGGTATATAAAGCCGGCTAAAACCGACGTTTAAATCGCTAGGGCTGAGTTCAGAGCTCGATCAGAGCTTCTGAAACTCAAGCAAAGCAACCGCGATGTTCACGCTTATGCCCGGCATATACGACTCTTAGCGAGTTTTATAATGAACAATCCAGTTCATGTTAATACGTTGATTACGGTATCCATGCAAGGTCTTACAGATGGTCCCGTAAAGACCCATCTGTTCCGCTTGGAATTAAATACGCTTGAAGAAGCAATAGACTTGCGAAATAGGAGGACCTGAGTTTGAGACAGGCTCAAGGTAGTTCGTCATCGTATCGTCCTCTGAGACGACGAGAGGTCCAGAACCTATGGACCTCTCTTACGTCGAAAGCGAGAAACCTCGCTTTCGAACAATGAGCGATTGCAGAGATGTAATCGCTGTTAAAAGGTAGGTCATTACGCTCATTAAGTGTAATATTACCGAGAGGCACTGAACGTACTTATGGTCCGTTGCCATAAAGGGCAACGATTGCAGGTCCGACGTTGTAGCGAAAACGCAACAGCGAGGCGGACCGCCAAAAAACGGTCGGGGTCAGTAAGGGCGCAACGCCCTACTGATCCAGCACTCTCAAGAGCATTTGCAAATATCTTGACTAAATTGTCTCTGCACCTGGTGATGAGGTATCCCTCATCACCTTGAAGTTAAAGTGACAAATGATTTGTCACTTAGAGCCCTATTAGACTGTTAAGCGTCGAATAACTTTATTTGTCGCCAGTCACTAGAGGGTCGTAAGCACAAATATATCTAGCGCGAGATCCCTCCAACGAGGATGACGGTGCGTCTAGCGACAGGAGCATCGATAACAGTAATGAAACGCGTAGTGAAATTTCACTACACGTTAAAAGATTAACAGTACGATGATGATTTCATCGTACTGGTTTTGGATGACAAATTTGATGTCATCCTAGGTTTACCTTGGCTCAGAAAATACGAGCCAAGGATCAGCTGGCAGCATCGATCCGTAAAGATGCCTGCCACTTGTTCATCAGATGGCCATCTGATGAACGTCTTGGAGCGTCCACAAGCGTGTGAAAATACTACGAGCGAGTGCGATGGCATCACATGTGGTACGGTCTTTAGTACGACTGCACAAGATCACAGTGTGATGACTAATCACACTGTAGAGTCAGCTGCGGGCGGCTGTGTGAATGCACAGGCAGCGCCGAAGGTCCTCAATCGAATAAGTCGAGTGTATTGAGACATGAATGTACGTCTAGCGGTCCAAAATGGACAAAAGAATGATCCTAAGTCGAGTAGAGAGTCGACCGTAGAGGACCGACGGTGATAGCGCAACCACAGTCGGAATTTGTTGAGGGAATAAGTCCTCACGTACAAGAGAAAGCTCCTCAAATAATTAATGCTGAAGTGACTAGACTTCAGCATCCCGAGGAACTGATCCCTCGGCAAGCCTGTGAAAAAGGAACCTTAGAGAGAAACCGAGACATTGAATGTCTTGGTTAATGACGGATCCAGAGTAGACGCTTAAACTCTTTATCTGTATGCGCCTCTGAGGTTTACTTCGAAATTAACTCAATTACCAACCCTAGAACCTAACGGTTCTTGAGAGATCTGCATAGTGATGGAATCAAGCAGATCTGCGTACTCGTCCTAGAGGACGAATGCGTGACCGATATTTGGTCAGCGGTAGTTTTTGCAGAAAACGAACAAGTTCTCAGCAGCTCATCGATAGACGAAAGTGTCCTCGATGTGAAGACTCGGATTTAGAGATAGTCACTTAAGACAAATCCTTTATACATGGTTTGATTGAATTCAGAGATTTATTTCCTGAAATAGCTCCATGCGAGTTGTCTAAGGATAAAAGCACTCGCCATGAAATCGAGCTCAAACCAGTCTCAGAGTACTGTGTCACGAAGCAGTAACCACTGCCTCGTGAACAAGTATTGATGACTAGTTTTTTTCGATCAATTTAAAGAGGGCTTTGTAAGAGAGTCAGCCTTCCCACTTACCTCTCCGACGTTCTGTGTGCGAAAGGCCACAGGAAGGTGGCGGATAGTGGACGCATTCAATAAATTAAATGCTGCAACGTTACGCCGATACCTAAAAAATACGTAATCATAGATGGTATAAGAGTACCATCTTTTTGTCTATGGATCTGATGGATGGATTTTATCATATCCTTATGCGTATATGGTACATCCCGTACATAGCAGTGAGCTCTCCCAGTGGGATGCTCTGGGAATGGCTAGTAATGCCACAGGGCTTAGTAACGCCCTTGAAACATCAATAGATGCGTAACGAATCTGATGAGACCGATTCAAGAATTCGAACCGAGTTATTTCGACGATGTATTCGCTCATAGCCGGGCTATGGACAGAAAGACGGCCATGGAAGTTCGTAAAACTCAGGTTGGTCAGGTTCTTACACTTATGCGACAGCATAGGTTGAACGCAAATCTCAAAAAGTGTAAATTCGCTGCAAGCGAAATGCCACTTCTTGGGTGCATCGTCGGGAAACACGGCGTGCGTCCTGACCCCGACAAAATCAAGGCAATTACCGACTGGCCACATTCAGTCGATGTTAAGGGACTTAGTTCCTTGGGCTAGCGGCGTTCTTACACAAATTCTCACGCAATTCTGCCGAGATGACAGTTCATCTTTCTGAATAAAGGCGAGAATTGGCTATGGAACGCTGATTGTTAGCGTTCTTTTGAAGGTATCAAGCAAAGCTTGATGTGATCGCCCATCTTGGCGATTGCAAGTCAACACAGAACATTACAAGCGGTCTGTGACGCCAGCGAGTTCGCAAGCGGCTGTGCGTTAATGCAATGCGATACAGACGGCGCGGAGCTGGTTGTCTGTTACCAATCGCGTCAGCTGCAACCTGCTGAACGCAATTACCCAGTGCATGCAAATGCACTCCTTGCCATGAAATATACACTGGCTAAATTTAGGCTCTATCTCCTCGGAGATAGACCGTTCATCGTATATGTGGACCATGCGTCATAAAGAATGGCAAGGTGGCTATCCTTCTTCGCGGAGTATAATTTCTCCGTGGAATAAAAACCAGGACCACTTAATGTCGTCGCTGATGCGTTATTCCGCTGACCCTATTTCGTACCGGCTGTGCGCTCTAACAGAGAAAATAATCCCACTATTGCGACACTCATTACAAGTGTTCCGTCATCAACTTTGCTTGATGACATTAAGAAAACCTACACAAAAGATAAGGACCTTCTGCGTTTATTGGATCATCTGTTGATGAATCCATCCAATAAATCTTTAATAGATTTACCGGCTATATATCGATCGTCATTCGATCGATACAGAACAAGCAACGGCTTACAGTACTACACAGTCGTTGCCGGCGACACTCCACTTGTCGTCGTCACAACTCACAATGATTTGCGCTTTCGCATCATGTATGAGTGTCTCGATGCATCAACAACTGGGCATCGTTGACGTGAGAAGACCTATTTCACAGTAAATTGCAACTTTTACTACCCCCGCTAGTATTGATTCGTGCGCAAGTACATTCGTGCTTGCGAGGTTTGTCAACGGGTGAAGCCTAGCCCTTCATCCCGTGCACCTCTTCAACCTCTACCACTTCCGGCAGAGTGTTGGCAGTCCGTATCTATGGACTTCGTCTTCGGATTTCCCGAAGACGAACACAAAAACAATGGAATCCTTGTTTTTGTAGACAGATTCAGCAAGATGGTACACCTTGCTGCGGTACCAGAGTCGATTACGGCTCCGGGTTGTGCCCGTGTCTTTATCGACACGGTATTCAAACTCCATGGGTTACCCCGTGAATTAGTCTCGGATAGAGATCCGAGATTCACGGCGGCGTTCTGGCAATCCGTGTTCCGATCTCTCGGAACACGGCTGACTATGTCAACATCTGATCACCCGGAAACGGATGGTCAAACAGAACGCGTAAATCGCGTCCTCGAAGAGATACTTCGAGGTTACGTCCAATCGTATCCGAATTGGAGCGAGTT
>NC_090624.1:3108856-3113941 GCF_004359215.1 Bremia lactucae | reverse complement strand
TCGGCTATGGCCGTATGCTGTTCATCTCTGTCCAGAGTGATTAGCATAGCGCCAACGGCTGGTACGCCTACGGTCGAGCTCATTCGCTCGATCGCTCTCCATTCGAGGTCACTCAAATAGAGGAAACCTCTCATGCGTTGCGAGATAACCTTCTTGAGGGGCTTGGAAGCTCCCTCCTTCTTCATCCAAACATGTTCATGTTGGATGGAACGTGGGTGGGCCGTTAAACGGACTAGGAAGTGCTACCAGGTTAACACGGCACCTTTTACTATTACTGGGAAGTACTTGTTGACCTTACACTCATTACAGTGTAGGTTAGGTGCCTCGAAACTTTAAGTACACAGGGGTACAGAGGAAGGTTTTTAAAGTAGCTAAGGGTCTTAAGCTAATTCAGGATTAGAATTAGGAAAAGTAAAACTGTATTAATATAATTAGTTTCCTACGTAACGATCTTCTATCTACTACTGAACTTATTATATAATATCTAATTAAGCATGGCGCCTCCTTGCGCACCGCACAATTGTGTCTTGAAACGATTGGCGGGGTTGATTTGGACTTAGATCAACCAACCAATAGAGCTAATGTCTTATTGCATCAATTATACCAAATTTCGTATTTTTGGAACTATCTAAGCCAAAATTGATAGAGATAATAATTTTGTACTTCTTCGCTTATTTCCTCTTGTAGGGAATAATACTTATGTCACGGTAGGAATGCTCGATCTTGAATGACGTAAAATAATTCTGTATGAAGTTTGTCACTAAAATTGCAAATTGCGAAGTGAAATTAGACTGCAAGTTAACCTAAAACATTACTAAACCTCAATCTTAACGTAAGCCAACCATTTCAGTAGTGAGCCAATGAGTCGGCGGTTCAAGTCAAACCGCGGTTACTAGAGACCGACCGTTCAGGCATCTTCAACATCGTCCAGCACTTCAACATGGTTCACCGACCCATGGCAATGCCGCCGCTATCTTAATCGTCGTTGCGTCTAAAACATATCTCATGTAACGGGGTGTCGGACCTGACTTCGAGCATGATGCCGAAGAATGTGCCAAGATGGCGGCACCTTGGCCGATCTTTGAACTCACGCATTCTCCTATGGAGCCAGACGGCGATCACGACATTTCTTCGCGACCGAAGGCAATACGAAGGCAAGGTCGCTGAGCAGTGCCGGGCCACGGTAGAAGTTGAAGTCGCTGTGTTGCGAAGCGTACGATGAACATTCGAGCCATTGGTATTAGAGCATATAATGCTATACATCCTATAGAAAGACATTTGCAGCGTGTCAGACGACATGCTGCTCGATGAGATGCAGTGGGCGATGATGAACGATCGCGTTTCAGACGTCACCAAGCTAATTCCTTAACGGTATGAACTTCTCTTTGCAGGGACCATGCTCGAATTCGGCATCACATCTACCACTATACATCGAAGAAGGATGCTCAATAATGACTGAGGCTCCTAGTGTAGATTGATTAATACTTAGGATATGCTTTACGTTCTAATTGTTTGTAACCTGAAGGACCACGGTTGGCACACCGACAGAACGCACGAATTCGTTCTTGATCTTCGCGATGAAAGTATAACTTTCTCGATCAAAACCGTGATCAGTAATGGATTCACAGTCAGATTAGAAGACTGAACGATGCATTGCCGAGTCTATTTGGCTGGAGATTCACAACATATTTAGCGACAAGGAGAAGGCAGATTGCAATCTGGGTTATTGAGCTGTATGTTCCGTTAAGTACGATTGAAATTAAATTCCTTTAATCGAATTTCTTTTGAGATATTAAAGTGACGGATCTTATTAAATCGACAGTGAGCACAGCACTATTTACGTAGCCGTCTGATGTCGTACGGCGTAACCTCATTCGGGGGTACATGCGTCAACTACCGTTTTTGCCTCCTTTTAAGTAACTTACTATGCATTAAGTGTTATTAGCTTTTGTTTTTTGATGGATAAGCTCTTTCTGGACAGCACTTTCACGTTTTCTCAGCTCTTTGACAATACGTGAAAATTATTTACAATTAAGAGGTCAAAAGAGACTGCCGTTAAAGTTAGTGCATAAACCAGATCCAAGTTGTACTTAACAAATTCTTGTGGTTTTATGCGTCTATTTATCTGCAACTGTAAAATTGCAGTTGCGATCTTGCCCTTGAATTTAGTGCCTGGCTCACACTATTGGCCACAACGCGATGCAACGGATGTTCATGTCGTGCACTCGCTATAATACAAAGATCTGCAATTCCAAAGTCAATGAAGTACGATGAGTGTAACGGGGCACTGCGACTTGTACTGTTTCAGTACAAGTCCACTTCACACTGCTTCAGATGTGAGTGGTGCCTCTCGTTAAGTAACGTACACTGTACGTGTAGAGGAAGACTTCTCTTAAGGCAAGTTAGCTTAAGAGGGTAAAATGAAAACTGTATTAATATAGTTAAGTGTCTTTGTTAATCTATCTTTGTAAATGTTGTCTTAACTATAAACTAATACTAAACATGTAAATGAATTCTTATCTATCTTATCTCGTAACTCTCTTTGATTACTTCTACAGCTGATTAGTCTGCGGAATAAATAGACATAATGGTCTATACCTATTTATGGATAAGAATTCAGGAAATTACTATTTAAAGTAATTTCCTCCAAATATTATCTACCTTTTGGATAATATTAATTAACAATCTTTTATTGTTAATTTCATGTAACGATACACCCCGTTACATCACCCCTCCCTTAAACGACAATCACTCTGAATGTCATTAGGTGGAGTGGTCGCTAAATGACCACTTAATTTTTAAAATGATTTTGATTGGTCAGATCCATCATTTTAAATTCCATCGCATGAAGGAACAATTCATGCGGGGTGAGGATAGTGTTGAACCTTCGGCTGCGGTTCGTGCAGCCGCGGGTGACGCATTGTTATCTCTTGCGGTAGACGTTCCGTCTACCGTAGTGTCTTCCACTCGCACAACACTTGGTGTTGCGAGTGCACGTGGTGATTCACCACGTGAGTACGACCCCTCTTTAGAGGTCGATTATGAGTGCGAGTCGGACGAAATGGCCGACTCGGGGAGGATGGAACAGTCGCCTGATACCCGTCAGGCGGCTGATTATGAGCCTTCGAATGAGAGGGCTCATTCTGATAGACGTGTGAACAGTCTATTTGGTTCCGACGATGAGGATGATCCCTCATCGCCCGCACGATCTTTCGTACGGTCTCCCATACGGTCACCTGCACGTGTTTCTGTGCAAGGTGACGACGGTGGCGTAAGCCATCGTAATAAAAGTTCTTGTGGTACCCCTACTTCAGTGTGTACCACTCAGGGGAATGAAGACAGTAAAATGTCTCATCTCGCCCCTGTGAAGAAGCCGTCGCTTTTGCCAGAACGGCTAATCAATAGCTTGTCTGGAGAAACTACTCCTCACAATAAATATCCTTTATTTATTGCGACAAAGCTACATGGCCTTGATCCCAGCGCGAAGAACTTTCGCGCTGAGGAAGATTTCTATCTCGATGCTTTTTTCAAGCATCGATGGTTTAGTGGCTTTATCTCGCTTATGCAAGCCTGGAGCGCGTTCATTCGCAATATCAAGACATTGGACGCGAAGCCTGGCTTCAAAAACATAACGCGAATCGCGTTAAGTTTGAGAAACTAACTCCAACCGGTGCAAGTATAAATTGCATCGGCTGTCACGTGAGGCTGGGCTTCCATGCTTCACGCGGGGTGATCCCTGTCCGTGTTGTGTTGACAACTTGAAGAGGGTAAAGGGGATGTCTATTCCCTTTCTTCGCCCTGGGGAAGGTCTCGCATCTCTATTGAGATGCGGGATGCTATTGACGTTTTGCAATCGATTTACATGCGCCAGGGGCGCGTGTTTTCCGATGGGTCTTCTAAACCATCGGATGGATCTCGTCATACTGACGGACGAGGCCCTCAACGTCAGCAACCAGCTGGGAACGAGACTCCCAGCTGTCATGTGAAGGTGGGTTACCACGCCAGCGAACAAGATTACTCGTTCGCTGCCCCTTCACATCACGGTGGTCCTCGATACGTTCCACAAGGAAAGGTTGATCACCGTGGGTATCCACCAATGGTTGTGGTGGAGGAGGGAAAATTAGATCCGAACCGTGTGTCGGATCTAATGTCGAGGATCGACAAAACCGATCACTTCCTCCATGATTTGGAGAAAGGACTTGACCACGAAAGCGGCAAGCGTCGCTGGATGGAGCAGACGGTGCAGGCTCACCATATTGAGCGGTTGGAAGACCGTTCGAATAGTGCGTACTCCATGTTGGAGTACGAACGGAAGTATCACTCTGTTCGCGATGAGCTGTCGTCAGCTCATCGCAGTTTCGAGGATATTCGGAACCGGCATAAGAAACTTCAGGTTCAACATAAGAATCTGGTTCACGATCACAAGAATCTTTTAGGGATTCTTGAAAAGGGCGGTAATATCCGTTCTCGGAAGAAGCCGCGTACTGATGGTACGGGCGGAGCCGACCTTCAATGTTTGATGGATCATTCAATGAATCCATCCGATAAATCTTTTAAAAATTTACTGGCTTTATATCGATCGTCATCCGATCGATACACAACACGTAACGGCTTATTGTATTACACAGCCGTTACCGGCGACACCCCACGTGTCGTCGTCCCAACTCACAATGATTTGCGCTTGCGCATCATGTATGAGTGTCACGATGCTCCAACAAGTGGACATCGTGGACGTGAGAAGACTTACCTCACAGTAAGTCGTGACTTTTACTAGCCCCGCCAGTATCAGATCGTGCGCAAGTACACTCGTGCTTGCGAGGTATGTCAACGGGTGAAGCCTAGCCCTTCATCCCGTGCACCTCTTCAACCTCTACCACTTCCGGCAGAGTGTTGGCAGTCCGTATCTATGGACTTCGTCTTCGGATTTCCCGAAGACGACCACAAAAACAATGGAATCCTTGTTTTTGTAGACAGATTCAGCAAGATGGTACACCTTGCTGCGGTACCAGAGTCGATTACGGCTCCGGGTTGTGCCCGTGTCTTTATCGACACGGTATTCAAACTCCATGGGTTACCCCGTGAATT
>NC_090624.1:3099807-3106435 GCF_004359215.1 Bremia lactucae | reverse complement strand
CCAAGAAGTGGTATTTCGCTTGCAGCGAATATACACTTCTTGAGATTTGCATACAACTTATGCTTTCGCATAAGTGTAAGAACCTGACGAACGTGAGTTTTATGAACTTCCACGTCCGTCTTACCGTCCATGGCCCGGCTATGGACGAATACATCGTCGAAATAACTCGGTGCGAAATCCCGCACCGGTCTCAACAGATTTGTTACACATCTGTTGAATGTTGCAGGGGCGTTACTGAGCCCCTGAGGCATCACTAGCCATTCCCAGAGCATACCACTCGGGGTGCTCACTGCTGTGTACGGGATGTCCCGCTCACGCATAAGGATTTGATAGAACCCATCCAACAGATTTCTGCGTGAAGAAGGCTAAATTGAATGAATAATAGTCATACAATTGTGACATATTATGTAATGGGGCACACATTGGATGGAAACCGTTGTTCTGGTACCTTTTGGTGCAATACCCTTTTATCGTATTTTAAAATAGTTAATTACTAAAATCCATTTTAGTATGGGTTACAAATGTGGTCGCCGCCAGATATAAATCTAGCGGCCGGGAGGCTGGCGTAAAGTGCATGCGTTAAACAAACTAAACGATGCCACTATTCCTGCCCAAACGCCTATCCTCGGGAAAGACATGGTTCTAAACTCCATGTCAGGTAGCGTCATCTTCAGCGCCATCGATCTGACCGATGGCTTCTACCAGATCTTGATGCGACAGAGTGACATACCACTCACTGCGATGAGTACCCCGAGTGGTATGCTATGATGTGGCTGGTGATGTCACAAGGATTAAAGAACGCACCAGCCACTTTGGATCGCATGGTATCTCAAGTATTGAGACCGCTTTGAGACTTTGCTCCTAGCTACTTCGATGACATTTTTGTCCACCGTCGCGCTGAGGGCAACCTCAGTGCTGTCCAAGTTCACCTTCAACACCTGAAGCAGGTGTTTCAAGTCATGCGGAATAACAAGTTATATGCAAACTTAAGAAGTGTGTATACTGTGCACCGGAGATTTCGGTGCTTGGTTGCTACGTGAGTAAATCGGGAGTTCGAGCCGATTCAGAGAAGGTGTCGTCAATATGTTCTTGGCCCACACCCAAGAATCCTACGGAGTTGCGTCAATGGCTCGGTCTAGCTAATTACTTGCATAAGTACACAAAGGAGTACGCCGGTTCTATACAGCCTCTGTCATCACTTCTGAAGAAAGACGCCACGTGGTCGTGGCGTCCCGAGCATCAAGCTGCCTTTGACGCAGTGAAGAAGAGCCTGGCGTCAGCGCCAGTGTTGGTACTCCCTGACGACACCAAGCCGCTTCACGTGGTGTGTGATGCAAGTGACTTTGGAATTGGTTGCGCTCTCATGCAGTTTGATCATGAGGGCCGCGGAAGAGTCGTGAGTTACCAATTACGACAGATGAAGCCGGCGGAGAAGAACTATCGGGTCCACGATAAGGAGCTATTAGCTATGCGCTACGCACTCATCAAGTTTCGTGTTCATCTACTGGGCGAATGCACGTTCGCTCTGTATACTGATCATGCATCGCTGCGTACTGCGATGAAGAGCCCACACCTGTCACAGCGGATGGCACGAAGGGTCTCTTTCTTCTCCGAGTACAACTTCGTCGTGCACTACAAGCCAGCAAGACTAACATTCTTGCTGACGCACTGTTACGACATCCAGATTATGATCCTCGTTTGGTACTGAGTCGTCAGGCAACTGACGACGACGATGAAGACGATCGATGTGCGACGTGTGTGTCGTTGAATCTAACTCGAGTCACTCCCGAGTTATGCCTTTTCGATGAAATCGTCGCGGCTTACGCGAACGATCCGGATTGCACGGACCTTATTGCCTATCTGCGCGCTCCCACTAATGCTGCACTGGGAGCTCTTGCGCGAACGAAGCGTGAACACATTAAACGATACAGTATGGATGGTGATTTGCTGTTATACAGCATCGACAAATTCGATGCACTTCGAACGGGGGTTGCGAATGACTTAGATTTGCGTGCTCGTATCATCCACGCGTACCATGATGCCCCAATTAGCGGTCATCTGGGCCGCGAAAAGACATTGTCAGGCAACTGACGACGACGATGAAGACGATCGATGTGCGACGTGTGTGTCGTTGAATCTAACTCGAGTCACTCCCGAGTTATGCCTTTTCGATGAAATCGTCGCGGCTTACGCGAACGATCCGGATTGCACGGACCTTATTGCCTATCTGCGCGCTCCCACTAATGCTGCACTGGGAGCTCTTGCGCGAACGAAGCGTGAACACATTAAACGATACAGTATGGATGGTGATTTGCTGTTATACAGCATCGACAATTTCGATGCACTTCGAACGGGGGTTGCGAATGACTTGGATTTGCGTGCTCGTATCATCCACGCGTACCATGATGCCCCAATTAGCGGTCATCTGGGCCGCGAAAAGACATTCGCGGCTGTCTCACGTGACTTCTTCTGGCCCCACATGTACAAGTGGGTTCGAAACTGGATTCGCACCTGCGAAATATGTCAGCAAGTGAAGCCATCTCCATCGTCGCAGGCACCCCTGCGACCTCTGCCGATTGCATCTGGGGCTTGGCGCTCGGTTTCAATGGACTTTATCTTCGGGCTTGCACCCGATGGCCAAGACCGAACGAATATTCTGGTCTTTGTGGACAGATTTAGCAAAATGATACATCTGGTGCCTGTACATGCAACGATCACCGCGGCTGAGACCGCGGTGCACTTCATTGACGCTGTGTTTCTCCATCACGGCCTACCAGACAACATAGTCTCGGACCGTGATCCTCGTTTCACATCGGCGTTTTGGACGTCATTGTTCGAGTTGCTTGGCACGAAGCTGCAAATGTCGACAGCAGCCCATCCGGAAACGGATGGGCAAACAGAGAGGGTTAATCGGGTCCTTGAAGATGTTCTTCGAAGTTACGCGACTTCCTTTACGAGTTGGAGTGCATTTTTGGCACTCGCGGAGTTTGCACTCAACAACGCGGTTCACGCGTCAACAGGGTTGACGCCATTTTTTGCAAATTCGGCCCATCATCCTCGTGTACCTACTCTTCTTGCCGTGGGTCAACCCACGGCTCTTCGTGGCTCCACTCTGGCGGGGGGTGATAGTGGTAAACAACGGTCGAGTGCAGCTCACGGTATTCTGAGCGCGAATGTTGTCACCCAATCCAAGGTGAAGTCCTCTATTTTGACGCCACGTGGTGTCCCCGCTAGCTTAATGGGCTGCACAGACGCTGATTGACCCTTCTTCGGTTATGCGAAGACCTCAATCCAACTACGCGCCGATTGAATCGGCGCGACCAATTGATGACATGGCTGTGTCAGAGTTTATACTCCAACGTCAAGCCATCACGAGGTTTGTACGCGATACTCTTCGATCTGCAGTGGATAGACATGAAGCGAATGCAGACAAACGTGGCAGAAAGAACAAGAGTACCTTCAGGAAGGGTGATCGTGTATTGTTATCTTTTGAAGGCCTACGAGATTCTGAAGTAACCAATCTCGGCGCGAGCAAACTCGCGCCACGTTTCATCGGCCCATTCACGATACTCAAGGCAATCGGCGACGCATACACGCTGGACATCCCTTCGTCACTGCGACTTCACCCGACGTTTTACGTCGGGCGGCTCAAGGAGTATCGTCCAGCTACGCTTCACGGTTGGCTCCGTCCTCGGAGTCAAAGGCTCATAGGTCGACCTTCCCTCTCGCCTTGCTCGACGCGCCAGCGACATCGGACGCGGCTGCGTCCCAGTCTGCGCGTGCCCAAGAACCTGGCGTTCCAGGTTCCGCATCCGTTCAAGCAGCTCGGGGTTCGACTGTCGAATCTCGCTCGCTGTTCTCTCAGCCCGCGCAACTCGATCAAGGGCAGCTTCAGCTTCCAGCTGGGCATCGGCAGCCTTGTTCACAGCCGCATCTATATCGTCCTGGGCAACCAGGACGCCAGCATTACCATCGCGAGGGCCCACCGCCGCTTGTGGACGCGGAAGGTCAGAAGCGGTGGATCGTGGAACGTTTGTTGGGTCACGAGGACCATCGTCGCGACTCCATGCGCGCGCGGTTCCAACCGCGCGCAAGTATCGTGTACGTTGGCTCGGGTTTTTACCCGAGTAGGATACGTGGGAACCGCGCTCTTCGCTTCTTCGAGACGTTCCAGACGTCGTTCAGGCATACGAGTCCGTGCATACGCTTGGTTCAGATTTGGTCGACGACCTGAGTATTCTCGCGGTGAGCGAAGACGAGACGAAGGACTACTGTGTCGTAATGAAGAGTCACCACGACTACGAGACCAAGAGCGATTGCGAGAATGTCGTGGTGAAACATCACCACGATGACGAGAGGAAGAGCGACAACAAGAGCGTCGTGGCGAGCGCGTGGCACCACGACCCCGAGAACGCGAGTGGTGTCGCCAGCGTGCCGCGCCACGATTAACCGCGGACTTGTGCTCTATCAAGCTGCGCTCATACCGTCCAATCCAGAGCTGTTCATTTTCGCTGAGTGGATACTCAGCGACGTGTCGTTGCCAAGTTTCGCGAGTTGGACGAGGCATCGAGTCACAGGAGTTACAAGATTCGTGCACGTGAACGCAGCAGAGTCGATCTACCTTCACGCGTTCTCGCATACCTTCTCGCGCAGCACACCGACTGAGTGTTCGGCGTGGATATCTTCGCGATTAGCAAGCCACTGCTGAAAGCTCCTTCCGTCTTCAAACATCCGGTTCCACCGCCGGATGAACGCGCACCAAGAACGCTGGAGCGACTCGTACGAGATGCCATCAAGACTCTTCCCGCGTAATCCACGGAAACGTCGGAAGTAATCCTGCATCGTTTCAAGAGAGTCCGGAGCTCGAGCTCCGGACAAGTCGAATAGCGCCCAAGGGATCAGGTGCTGATCCATCACGGGGTCTATAGAACTCCCGCTGACAGTGCGCGGGAGTGCTGTGGTGTTGGCGTTCGCGTCTTCAGTCATCGTTTGGTTTGAGCGGCCGTTAGGGTCTTGTAGTTGAGCACTCACGGTGTGTGAGTGCTGTCTTGAGAAGGGGGTGATGTAATGGGCCGCCCCGTTACATAAGTAGTTTCGATTAAGTTTACATGTTACTTAAGTAGGGGTGCTACTTTCGAGGTAGCGAAAGAAGCACGTCGTATTTTAGCTGGTTTAATGGGCTCAGTCCCATCATTAGCCAGTAAGATATAGGCACGTAGATTGGGTGGCTCCCATGAGTCCAAGGGAACCATTCGAACTTAGGATGATTAAAAGACAAAATATAAAACAGAGTTAAAAATACTAAACACCTAAGACTTGGGCTTTGAGGCTTTCTCAAAGCGTTAGAAATAGTGTAAGCTAAGTACGAATTGTTCTAGCCCCTTCATGCTTATGTCAAGCATTCACGATACCCTAATGAGTTGTATCGTGAGTCATCTACTTGATGAATTAGTACAGAAATCTGTGTTTAGTAACAAGGGTATTGCAGGCGGTCCTGTCAAGATCCACCTGTTCCAGCTCGAACTAGAAGCGCTTGATTAAGCGATCTCTGCAACGTGACGAAGGACTTCAGCTTAAAAAGGCTTGTGTAGACTCTGGAGCATATCGTCCAAATAGATGACAAGAAAACGGAGGTATATAATATATGGGCTTGTCGTACAATGGGAATTGAAACGCTCGAAGGCGGGCCAGCCGTTAGCGACATGTTGTTTCCTCTGCAAAGAGACGAACTACATGCGGCTATGACCGACATCGTACAGCATGAACTCAACGTCGCCCGAAACCTTGCTTCACCGGCAACGATTTCAACAGGCATCCCTGTTGAGACAGCAGCATTTACATGCTGCTGGTGGTCGACGCATTGCGTCGACCTGAAAGCTTAGAGATTAATATCTCCAAGTTCAAGGCAGCCCTTGATAAGAAAATTCGTCGAACAAGACAATGCTACCGAGCCTCACTCTTCAAGTTACAAGCAATTGCGAAGATGCAATCGTTGTCAAAGACAGTGCACTATGCCTATGAGTGTAGTTACCCTCGCCTAGTGCTTAAAAATACTGAGAAAATCGATCGACCTTCCACTAAAAATAGCGGATGGCGCGAAGCCGACGCTGTTGCACAATAATAACGGCAAGGCTGATCGTTAATAACGACGGGGTCAGTCAGTAGGTGGAGAGCGCTCTTCTGATCCTGCAACGTCACAAAAAATGCAGATCTCTGAAATTCAAAGAGACAAATGTTTTATTAGTTTTTCAGTGGTTGTAAGCGTCGAATAATTGCATTCGACGCCAATCGCTAGAAGCTCGTAGACTCAAGCGCGGATGACATTGCGCCTCCTTTCAATTTTGGTGCTCTGCTCGAGCCCTGAAATCGGCTTGTGGCGGCTCAAACATTCGTCTGAGTTTGGTAATAATGACCTCATACAGCCCAAGCATATATAGGTTGGGAAGCATGAGCCTAAGGTCCAAAATTTGCCACATCGGGCCAAGTTGGACATGCCAATTTTCACTTTTGTTGCATCGTCTGTAATACGGCAAGCCTAACTCTTATGTTTGATCATTAAAGATCACCTAAGTGAATGAGTACCTCACGCAATTGCGTGGAAGCTTTTGGCTTTTTGAAAAGCGCGAAA
>NC_090624.1:3072218-3099707 GCF_004359215.1 Bremia lactucae | reverse complement strand
AGCAACGACATTAAGTCGTCCTGCTTTAAATTCCACAGAGAAGTGATACTCCGCGAAGAAGGATAACCACTTCGCCATTCTTTGCGAGAGGTGTGGACTATTTACAGCCGTGCGTAATGACGCATGGTCCGTATATACGATGAACGGTCTATCTCCTCAGAGATGAGCTAGAAATGGTTTTGCTCGTGCGAGTCCACCTCCCCCTTAAAAAAGGATCCCTCTAATTGGGTGGGTATGCGTGGATGGCGTAAGCCATTCACGAAGAACGGTGGATGTGTTGTAGACGCATGCACCGAATGATTGATGGCGAATTCGACCATCGGTAAGAACTCGCTCCAATTCAGATACGATTGAACGTAACCTCGAAGTATCGATTCGAGGACGCGATTTACGCGTTCCGTCTGGCTATCTGTCTCTGGATGATCAGAAGTTCACATAGCCAGCCGTGTTCCGAGAGATCGGAACACGGATTGCCAAATTCCACCGTAAGCCGTGGATCTCTATCCGAGACCAGTTCACGGGGTAACCCGTGGAGTTTGAATACCGTGGATATATCAAATGATCCATTAAACGCAGAATGTCCTTATCTTCTGCGTGGGCTTTCTTAATGTCATCAAACAAAGTTGATGACGGAATACTTGTGATGAGTGTCGCAACAGTGGGATGATTTACACTGTTGGAGTGCACAGTCGATCAAAATCGGGTCTGCGTGATAATAGACCCTAAACTTAGTTAATGCATATTTATGGCAAGGAGTTCCTTGTCATGCACTGGGTAATTGCGTTCAGCTAATTGCAGCTGACGATATTTAAAACTAACGACAAGCTCCGCGCCGTCTGTATCGTATTGCATTAACGCACAGCCAATTGCGAATTCGCTGGCGTCACAGACCGCATGGAATGGTCTGTCTTGATCTGCAATCGTCAAGATGGGTGATCGCATCAGCTCTATGACCATTTCTCGTCCTTTTTCAAGAGACGAGAGAGATGAGCTGTCATCTCCGCATAATTGCGAGAGTACTTGTGCAAGTACGCCGCTAGACAAAAAACTTTCTAAGTCTCTTGACATCGACTGGAACTGGCCTGTGGGTGATTGCCTTGACCTTCTTGGGGTCAGGGTGCACGCCGTGTTTACAGACGATGCACCCAAGAAGTGTTTTTGTTTTCGCTTGCATCGATTATTCACTTCTTATGATTTGCATGAGTGAGCAATTACATACGCTTGTAAATGGTGTAACCGGTAACAATGAGGGAGAAGTTAGCCTTGCGGCAATCCCTTAGACGAAGCTGTCCTGGTTGACACAAAAGCTGCAATTAGTGCGCGAAATGGGTCATCGAACCTTAAAAATCTTTCGAATCCTTTTATTCCTTGATTAATGAATTCCAAGATGTGGTATGTAATAATCCACCATCTGTTTTACTTCCGAATTGAGGTGTGCGTCATGAAATTGACTTGGTTACGGGAACCAAATACTGTGTCACAAGACAATGGTCTATACCAAGGGAGCAGTGTAGGTCATGGAACGCTGATTGTTAGCGTTATTTCGATGGTATCAAAAAAAGCTTGATGCACTCCAAAATCATAGGTCGAGTAGAGAGTCGACCATAGAGGACCCGACTGTGATAGCGCAAGCACAGTCGGAAGACGTTGAGGGAATAAGTCCCACGTGCTTGAGGAGAAAGAGGTCTGTAATGCCAGCGACAATTTGCAATTGGCTGTGAGTTAATGCAATATGACACAGACAGCCCAGAGCGCGTCGTCTGTTATTAATCGCGTCAGCTTCAACCAGCTGAACGCAATTACCCAGTGCATGACAAGGAACTCCTTGCAATGAATTATGCACTGGTTCAGGCTAGGGTCTATCTCCCAAGAGATAGACAGTTCTTTGCATATACGGACCATGCGTCTTTACGAACGGCCGTAAGCGATCCACACCCTTCGCAAAGAATTGCGAGATAAGTCGAGTGTATTGAGACATGAATGTACGCCTAGCGGGCGACATTCAAGGAAGATACCGGTAGTCCAAAATGGACAACACGAAGATCCTAGGTCGAGTAGAGAGTCGACCGTAGAGGACCCGACTGTGACAGCGCAATCACAGTCGGAAGACGTTGAGGAAATAAGTCCCCACGTACTTGAAGATAAATCTCCTCAAATAGCTAATGCTGAAGTGACTAGACTTCAGCATCCCGAGGGATTAATCCCTCGGCAGCCTGTGGATAAATTCCGAAAGAAACCGAGACAATGAATGTCTTGGTTGATGACGGATCAAGAGTAGGCGCTTATACTCTTGATCTGTATGCGCCTCCGAAGTTAGCTTCGGAGATAATTCAAATACCAACCCTAGAACCCAAGCGGTTCTTGAGAGATCTGCATAGTGGTAGAATCAAGCAGATCTGCGTACTCGTCACAGAGGACGAATACGTAACCGATATTCAGTCAGCGGTAATTTCTGCAGCGAACGAATGGGTTCTCAGCAGCTCATCGGTGGACGAGAGTGTCCTCGATGTGAAGACTCGGATTGAGAGAAATACTACTCAATCCTGGAAGTCACTTACGACAAATCCTGTATACCAGGATTTGATATTATTGAAAACTGTTATTTTTTTCTGAGACAGTTCCATGCGAGTTGCCTAAGGGTAAATGCACTCGACTTGAGATCGAGCTCAAACCGGGCTCGAAGTACTGTGTCATGAAGCAGTGACCACTGCTTCGTGAACAAGTACCAACGATCGATAAATTCTTTTTCGATCGTTTAAAAGCGGGCCATGTGAGGGGGTCAACCTCCACATATAGCTCTCCGACCTTTTGTGTGCCAAAGGCCACAGGTGTAAAGGGGCACTACGACTTGTACTGCTTCAGTTGCGAGTAGTGCCTTACGTTTTTTCACGTACACTAGTATGTGCAGAGGAAGACTTCTCTTTAGGACAACTAGGTTTAAAGAGGGTTAAATGAAAACTGTATTAATATAATTAAGTATCTCTGCTTTCTATCTGTTAATGCTAACTTAATTATAAACTAATACTAAACATGCAATAGAAATCTTATCTTATCTCTCTCTCTCTCTCTCTTTTGTTTGCATCTACAGCTGATTAGGCTGCGGAATAAAAAGATATAATGGTCTATACCTATTTATGGATAAGATTTCTGAACATTACTATATAAAGTAATATCCTCCAAATATTATCTACCTTTTAGATAATTATTTATTAACAACCTTTAAGTGTTAATTTTATGTAACGATACACCCCGTTACAACAGGAGGGTGGCGGATAGTGCACGCATTCGATAAACTGAATGCTGCAACAGTACCGGCTCAAAAGCCGATGCCTAGAGAAGACGCAATCATAGATGGTATGCCTAAGAGAACCACCTTATCGTCTATAGATCTGATGGATGGATTTTATCAGATCCTTATGCATGAACGGGACAATCCGTACACAGCAGAGAACACTTCCAATGGGATGCTCTGGGAATGGCTAGTAATGCCGCAAGGGCTTAGTAACGCCCCTGAAACATTTACAAATGCGTAACGAACTTGCTGAGATCGGTGCGAGAATTCGCACCGAGTTACTGTGACGATGTATTCGTCCATATCCAAGCCATGGAAGAAAAGACGGACGTGGAAGTTCATAAATCTCACGCTCGTCAGGTTCTTACACTTATGCGAAAGCACAAGTTGTATGTCGATAAAAACACGGGCACTGCCCGGAGCCGTGATCGACTCTGGTACTGCAGCAATATATACCATCTTGCTGAATCTGTCTACAAGAACAAGGATTCCATTGTTTTTCTGATCGTCTTCGGAAAATCGGAAATCCGAAGACGAAGTCCATACATGGGACTGCCAACACTCTGCCGGAAGTGGTTGGGGTTAAGGAGGTGCAAGGCTTCACCTGTTGACATACCTCGCAAGCACGAATATACTTGCGCAGGAATTGATACTAGCGGGGGAAGAAAAAGTTGCAACTTTCTGTGAAATAGGTTTTCTCACGTCAACGATGCCCAGTTGTTGATGCATCATGACACTCATACATAATGCGTAAGCGCAAATCATTGTGAGTCGGGACGATGACACGTGGAGTGTCGCCGGCAACGGCTGTGTAGTACAGTAAGCCGTTGCGTGTTGTGTATGCGATCGGATGAAGATCGATATTAAGCCGGTAAATCTTTAAAAGTTTTATTGGAAGTCCATGAAAACACGTTGATTGCGGTGTTCATGTAAGATGTTACGGATGGTCCCGTAAAGTCCCACCTGTTCCGCTTGGAACTGGTTACGCTTGAAGAAGCAATATCCATAGTGGAACAGGAGGACTTTAGCTTGAGACAGGCTCAAGCTAGTTCGTCATCGTATCGTCCTCCAAGACGACACGAGTTAGGAGGTCCAGAACCCATGGATCTCTCTTACGTCGAAAGCGAGAGTGATCTCTTTTCGAGCAATAAGCGATTGCAGAATTGCAATCGCTGCCAAAGGTTTGGACCCTACGCTCATGAGTGCGATGCCCCACGCCCAGTACCGAGAAGTACTGAACGTAATTATGGACCGAATGTCAAAAAGGGCAGCGGCCGCGGGTACAACGTTGTTGCAAAATCGCAACAACGAGACGGACCGCAAAAAACGATCGGGGTCAGTAGGGGCGCAACGCCCTACTGATCCAGCAACCTCAAGAGAATTTGCGAATCTCTTGACTAACGTTATTCCAGACACAATCATTATGTGTCTTTGCACCTGGTGATAAGGTATCCCTCATCACCTTGAAATTAAAAGTGATAAATGATTTGTCACTTAGAGCCCTAGTGGACTCTAAAGCGCCGAATAACTTTATTCGTCGCCAGTCATTAGAGGGTCGTAGGCTCAAATATGTTGAGCGCGACATCCCTCCAACGAGGATGACGGGCCACTTGTTCATCAGATGACCATCTGATGAACGTCTTGGAGCGTCCACAAGCGTGTGGCTGTACTACGAGCGAGTGCGATGGCATCACTTGTGGTACGGTCGTTAGTACGACTGCACAAGATCACAGTGTGATGACTAATCACACTGGAGAGTCAGCTGCTGGCGGCTGACCGAATGCATAGGCAGCGCCGAAGGTCCCCAATCGAATAGTTGTTTTTCTTTGCGGAGCACAACTTCTCCAAGAAGTACAAACCAGAACGACTAACGTCGTCGCTAATGCCCTTTCGCGCCGATCTGATCATAAGCCGACAGCGCAAATCAACAGTAAGCATAATGCCACTGTTGCAACATTAAGTGTTCCGTCGTCAACATTACTCGACGACATAAGAAGAGCTTATCAAGAAGATAAGGCTCTTAAAGGATTGACGTGTTACCTAAGAAATCCATTTAAACAATCCTTACAAGATTTGTCGAAATTGTATCGATCCTCAACAGATCGATATACAACACGCAATTGTTAATTGTATCATACAGCCATTGCTGGCGACACACCTCGTGTGTCGTCTCACTATTCATAAAATTTTGCGATTACGCCTTATGTATGAGTACCACGATGCAGCAATAAGTGGTCATCTTGGACGTGAGAAGACTTATCTCACAATAACTCGCGACTCCTACTGGCCACGCCAGTACGAGTTCGTCCGCAAGTACATACGTGCTTGCGAAGTTTGTCAACGTATCAAGCCCAGTGCTTCATCCCATGCTCCGTTACAACCTCTGCCTGTTCCGGAAGAGTGTTGGAAGTCCGCATCTATGGACTTCGTCATCGGATTCCCCGAAAACACCCACAAGAATAATGTATTCTTGTTTTTGTTGACCGTTTGCTGCCGTCCCGGAGTCAATCACAGCTAAAGACTGTGCTCGTGTCTTTATTGACACGACATTTCGACTCCATGGGTATCCGTGAACTGGCCTCAGATCGAGACCCTAAATTCACGGCGAAATTCAGGCAAACAGTGTTCAAAACGCTTGGAACACAGTTAAAAAATGTCAGCTTTGATCATCTGAAACTGATGGTCAGACGATCTTGCAAAACGTATTCTCGAAGAGATACTTCGCGGATACGTCCACTTTTAAGAGTTGGAGCGAGTTCTTGCCGATGGTAAAATTTGCCGTCAACAATTCAGTGCATGCTTCGACGAAGCAAACACTGTTTTTCGTGAACGACTTACGCTATCCACGTATACCAACCTTGTTTAGAAGTGACTCTTATTCAAGGGTCGAGGGACTCGCCCGAGCAAAGAACCTTCTAGCTCTTGCTCATCACGCAATAGCACTAAGGTCAATGCGAAGGACATCAATGTTGATTTAAATTCAACATTGAATTGGGTAATTTCAGTAATAATGAGAATGCTATTACTGACGTTGACAACGACGCTGAAAGACTCAGCATCGATAACAATACTATTAATGATAATGATAATGCTCTCACTAATAATTAGACTAATATCTCCGCAGTGCGAGCCGGTCACACTGAAGCAAAAATAAAACCGAGTTAGCAGGTGATTTCCTGCTCCGTTTCGAACAGGATTCCATCGCTGATGCGGTGGACCGGCAGAAACGGACTCTGACAAAAATGGAAGCATACATTCATTAGAAATTAATGACTTCTACGGTAAATTTACCAAAGCACGTATTGATGAATGCAGGTAGTAATACATTACTGCCCAGGTATATCGGCCCGTTTCTTGTATTACATCGCCAAGGCAATCCAAACATGATCGAAGTGCCTCGTAGAATGCGAACGCATCCTACGTTCTATGTTGGGCGTCTCCGCCCATACCATTAGTACGAGGCTTTTTTCGATTCTGGATTACACGGTCAAGTTATCAGCCAAAGCCTGATGGTTCCGAAACAAAGAATTATTGTCTCGGAACAGGGTCGGATTCTCTTCAACCAGACGAGCCATTCTTTCCTCCAAGGAAGAGATCTTCTGACGAACTTTCAACAGCTTGTTTTGAAGTGCAGAGATGACAGTTCATCTCTCTCGTCTCTTGAAAAAGAACGAGAAATGGTTATGGAACGCTAATTGTCAGCGTTCGTTTGAAGGTATCAAGCTAAGCTTGATGCAATCGCCAAGATGATCGATTGCAGATCAAGACAGACCATTCCATGTGGTCTGTGACGCCAGCGATTTCGCAATCGGCTGCGCGTTAAAGAAATACGATACAGACGGCGCGGAGCGCGTCGTCTGTTACCAATCGCGCCAGCTGCAACCAGCTGAACGCAATTACCCAGTGCATGACAAGGAACTCCTTGCCATGAAATATGCATTGGCTAAAATTTAGGGTCTACCTCCTCGGAGATAGATCATTCATCGTATATACGGACTATGCGTCATTACGCATGGCCGTAAATAGCCCACACCTCTTGCAAAGAATGGCGAGGTGGCTATCCTTCTTCGCGGAGTATAATTTCTTCGTGGAATACAAACCAGGATGACTTAGTGTCGTCGCTGATGCGTTATCACGCCGACCCGATTTTGAGCCGGCTGCGCATTCCAACAGAGAAAATAATCACATTGTTGCAACACTCACTATGAGTGTTCCGTCATCAACCTTAGTTGATGACATAAAGAAAGCCTACACAGAAGATAAGGACCTTCTATGTTCGATGGATCATTTAATGAATCCATCCGATAAATCTTTAAAAGATGTACTGGCTTTGTATCGATCGTCATCCGATCGATACGCAACACGCAACGGCTTATTGTATTACACAGCCGTTACCGGCGACACCCCACGTGTCGTCGTCCCTACCCACAATGATTTGCGTTTGCGCGTCATGTATGAGTGTCACGATGGACAAACGAGTGGGCATCGTGGACGTGTGAAGACTTATCTCAGGATAAGTCGGACTTCTACTGGCCACGCCACTATGAGCTCGTCCGCAAGTACATACCTGCTTGCGAAGTTTGTCATCGAATGAAGCCTTGTGCTTCACCCCGTGCTCCGTTCTGCCTGTTCCGATAGAGTGTTGGCAGTCCGTATCTATGGACTTCGTCATCGAATTCCCCGAAGACACCCACAAAAATAATAATATTCTTGTTTTTGTTGACCGTTTTAGCAAGATGGTACATCTTGGTGCCGTCCTAAAGTCGATCACATCCAAAGGCTGTGCTTGTGTCTTTGTTGACACGCTATTTCGACTCCATGGATTACCTTCCGAACTGGTCTTAAATAGAGTCTCTAGATCAACGGCGGAGGTTTTTCAAATTTTGTTTAAATCACTAAAAGGCAGTTCAAAATGTCAACTTTTAACAATCCTGAAACAGATCGTCCGACGGAGCGGGCAAACCGTAGTCTCGAAGAGATACTTCGCGGAAACGTCCATTCTTCTTAGATTTGAGGCGAGTTCTTGCCGATGGTAGAATTTGCCATAAACAATACAGTGCATCCTTCTACAAAGCATACACCGTTTTTTGTGAACGGTTTAAGCCATCCTCTCATACACACCTTGTATAGGAGTATCTCTTATATTAGGGGAGGACTCGCACGAGCAAAGAACCTTCTAGCTCTTGCTCATCACGCATTAGCCCTAAGGTCAATATGAAAGATACCAATGTTGATCTAATCAACGGTAATGTGGCCAAACTCAGCAATTCCAATAATGTTATTGCTGGCCTTGATAACGATGCTAAAAGACTCAGGAACAAAACCAAAAACATTTTCTAGAACAATAATGCTCTCAGTAAAGAGGAGAATGACATCTCCGCCGTGCAATCTATCGCACTGAAGACAAAAACAAAACCTGTCAGCAGGAGAATTTCTGCAAAGTAGAGAAACTGTGGTTCGTTTCGTACAAAATTTTCATCGCTCATGCGGTGGATCGACAGAAATGGCCCTCAGGCAGGAGCTTAAACGCTCATTCATTTAAAGTTCACGATCTAGTCCTACTGGATACGGAAACCTTCCAAAACATGTAGTGACGAATGTGGGCAGTAAATTACTGCTCAAGTATATCGGTCCGTGTGTCCTTTCATTCGCAAGTTGTTCGACCGCAACTTGCGCATCGTTCTGCAACTGTTCGAGGGAAATACCGTCAACCGTCGTCGCGTTTCAGCGACGACAGAATTGTTCCATGTCCTCCCGTAAATAATGGACGACACGATCTAAGTCACGTGTTTGGCGAACGAGACGACCCGATTTTTACTTCCTCTCCACATTCATTGACGGATTCGAGTGGTGAAAAGCGTTTCCTTGTTGAACGCCTCCTAAACCACCGCTAGGTGAAAAGGGTTCGAGCGAATTACTTCGTTCGTTGGCAGGGGTATCCACCTCGCATGGTCGTTGAGAACCTTGTTTCCAATTGAAGATGGACGTTCCGAGTCTCGTCGCACAGTACGACAAGACTAATTTTCCTAGACAGAGGGTCCATCAGAAAACGAGCGCTTCCCGCGCTCGTAAGTTTTCAATCTTTTGCGCATCTCACAAGAAATGATCGCCCTTCAATGTGGTTTTTCAAGGGACAATGCCTCCTTGAGGCATGACCTGCGCCTTTAAATCAGCATGGCATCACTCCCCCACGAGAGGCAAGGTATTCATGCCTCTTTAAACAATCGGTGCGGCTTCAAGCGTGCACCGCTTACGGTTTTTTTATCGAACCGGTCACGGAGAATAAACCGGGTTTTCATGCCAGACCTCGCGGCCGGTGCTACGATCACTCTGTACGAATGCTTCCCAAGCTTGGAACGAAGGAGTGACATCCTTTGCCCGCTTACATGTGTACCGTCGATGCTGGAAACGGTATCAATGAAGAATTCCGTTTTGTCGTCACTAGACTTGTGAAGTCTGGATGAGTCAAAAATGAAAGTTGATATCGATCAATGGTCCTACCAGACCAACGAGTTAAGTTGCTCTTAAAGAGGACCAACCGCGGCATAGTTGTAAAGCATGAAGTTGGTGTAGAAGACGCGCTGCTCGAGCAATTATTGGCACATGCTGAGAAGATCATTTTTTTCAATCACGGCATCTTGAATTGACTAAGGATTCACACCAATTGCATTGTGTTTACGCCAGACTGGTCTAATGAAGCTTTTTTGTGAATCAAGTGCATCAGGTCCTTAATACAATTGTTCAAAGTCAACCGAACAGTTCTAGGTAAACGCCTGCGTTCCTCTTTTTCTTGAAGGCTTTTTTTAACCTTATCCGGTCATTTGTAACTAGGCACCTTTGCTAGTAATAATAACAGTACTAGTCAACCTACTGATTACAGTGAAGGTGCGGTTCCTCGAAACTTCACGTACAAAAAGGTACAGAGAAAGGTTTCTTATAAAGCTAAGGTAAATTAGCTTAAGGTCTAGTTTAAGGCGTAAGAATAGAGAAAAAGTAAAACTGTATTAATGTATGTGGTTTTGTTCGCAAGCTTCTTCTGAATTTATTATATATGTAACTTACTATGTATGGCGCCTCCTATGCATGCAAAGCATACCTCAACAGGTTATAAGTTCGATTAAAGGGCGAGTAGCACAGCGATCGATGCAGGCTTTGATTCCTTAGCTTCTGCTGATCTCAAGGAATTCAGCGGCTGTGAAATATTTCAAGGACAAGGACGGCCTCGACTTGAAAAATATATACGGGACATCCCGTACACAGCAGTGAGCACTCCCAGTGGGATGCTCTAGGAATGGCTAGTAATACCACAGGGGCTTAGTAAGGGCCCCCCCCAACATTCAACATATGCGTACTGAATCTGTTAAGACCCGTGCATGAATTCGCACAAAGTTATTTCGACGATGTTTTCGTTCATAGCTGGGCTATGGACGGAAATACGGACGTGAGAGTCATAAAATTGCGCACCCCACAATCGTGTCTTGTAATGATTGGCGCGTTTGATTAAAACTTGAATCAACACCAATCAATAGAATTAATGTCTTATTGCCTCGATATTACCAAATTTTTTAATTTAGGAACTAATCAAAAAAGATATTTATTAGTACTTTTTATCGTATTTCTGTTCATGGAACATAATATTACTTATTCCTCTTTTAGAAAATAATACTTATTTAACGATACAACTCGTTACATCGTTGCTTCGCCTTATATTGAGCAGCAAGCTCCTGTCGAAGATTACACGCTTCGGAGTTTGCGTCAAATAAATTATCTAAATGTCTATTGAATTATTATTATTATCAATTAATTTAAATTTCATTTATTTTTCAATAATAATTGATGATATAATGGGACAAGTTTTTTTTTATTATTCCAACCTAGGCGCATTAATTGTTCATAACGGTGTCTTCGTAGTATTTTAGAGAAAGAATGTATTATATCGTAAAAACCAGCTTAACGAAAGAGGTAAAAAAAACTTTCCCTACGATATAGTCGGCATTTGTATGGAATGTACGTCAAAACAAGTAGTATTGATTATAACGCAAACAGCATGCAAATCGAATTCTGGAGACTAGATTCTTCCATTGCCAATCTCAACGAAAATGACGAGCTTTTTTTCACAGTGCTTCGTGCTACCATCATCCATGCACTGTACTTTGTGCAATTCTTGATTCTCTATCCCAACAATTTCCTCTAGCTTCGAACCACATGAAACGCGATAGACATCCATTGTTGCCAAATTGTGTTCTCGCACAAATGCTGCATATGTTTCTTCCCTTATAAAATATTCTTTCTGCAATCCCCTCGTCACTACCAAATGCAGTTTGGATTCAGCCGGTACACGCGACAGAATCTTTCTTATTGTCTCGAGCGACAGAGGCTGCTCCTCGTCGTTGCATTCGCCAGATATCAGCCCGGAATCAATACGAAAGTCGATCGTTTCACTGTTGGCAGTTTGGACGAAATTGTCCAACTTTAATTCGTCATTAAGCAGCCAAGCTGGCCATTTTACGTTTGGAGGAGACAAGAATGGAACGACCCAATTCCCGCGTGTCTCAAATCCTACAGGAAAATCTATCTTCACATCTTGTGACTTAACGCCCAATTCGTACAAAAGCCGACCCAAAAATGTCGGGAATGCCACCCCACCAAGTCCGGCAACATGACTCGCCAACACGACAGCCGCGAACACGAACACTTCGAAACGCTGCTTCTCGTCCATAGGCTCGTTGGTATCATGCAAATACATTGTTGTAGTCGGCACTGACAAAAAGACCTCACGCAAGGAAAGGTCAAACGGACGATATGACATACCGCCCGTCAGAGTCAAGTAAAGAAGGACGTCATTCGACGGGTGAGGAAACACACTACGACATTTCCAGCTTCTTCTGTCTTCAAAATCGAATTCGGCTTCGTCGGCTTTGTAAGAATTGCCATTTGCCTTCAGAAACAGCCTAAATGTCCTCTTTTCATCTAAGCAAGCATAATGACTGTCAATCAAATTCAATTTACCGTCTTCAACACGACAACTCGAGCAGAGCAACAAGCATAGCTGACCAATTTCAAACTCGTGATGTCGTCTTTGCTTCCTCCGGGCCAATAGTGGTGCCAAATGTCCAACCAGTGCATTTAAGTAATTTGCTGTATTATTGCCGACATTCCACGGATTTTCCCGTATATACTGGATAGCAATCTCAGCGAAGAGCGGTCGACTATTCGCGACAATGTTTTGGAAAACCGTTGGTAGTATTTGAACATCACTGCCAATTACGGTGCGAGGTAAAAGTGGGTGCACTATGCACCACAGATAATCCGCAGGACATCGCGATCCAGAGGAAACCGAAGTCAAACCTCGTGCCGTACCACTCGTGGAGCTGACTACCACAACAAGACCAAACGATCGAAATACGTTTAGCATGAGACGAAGGCGACGTCTATTATCGTAAGCCCAACGATCGTTTGATGCGGCTTTTCGATCAATTTCACGCGGAAAATCATCTAGAAAAAAGATAAAGGGCTTTTTTCCATTCGTAACACGATCTTTGAGTGCCTGATTGACATCGTTACGAGTCCAAACAGCTGTTTCCAATTCATTTTTTTCGAGCAGTGCAGCATAGATAAAGCCATAAAGAGATAAATAATTTTCACCTTGCAATAACATAATGCTGCCCGTATTTGGCCCATTCGTCATTTCAAAGTCTTTTTTCAGGCAATTTTCGAAAACGCGGCTACGTGATGCATACGCTGCACTAATGTCTTGTCCTTTATCATCGACATTGTCACACATTATGTGATAAATATCAAATTGTCCAGTGGCGTCCAAGTTGAATGCCATTTGCGTCTTTCCCATACCAGACGAGCTTTCCAAAACGACAAATGGTGTAACCTCATCTTTGCTCTCGAGAATTGAGCGGATTGCTTTCGAAAGTGACTCGACTTGTTGTTGACTAGCAAGTGTCTTGGAAAGAGTCTCATACCTTTCCACAGTTTTCGCGGTTTTGCTGTTCCGCGAAATAGAGAGAATTTGTCGTGGGACCACTACCAGCACGTGAATTTGCCTTGGCTGCGGCGCGGGCATTTGGTTTTCGTTTAGATAACGCTGGATAGACCGAGTTGACATCAATGGCTTGCAATCAAGCATACTTTCGATGTCATCATCCACATTTCCCTTTATAAGTTGCTGTGCACTCGGCTCGCTATCTGACAGCCACGCGTTCCCCTTTCTCGCCAAGTACAGCTCGAGTTCGGCAGCATCGCATTTTATTTTGTTTGAGTTTTTAATTTTGATAGCGTCATTCAAGGCCACCACTGACTTCGTTTCGTCAATGGTCACAGGGAATACGCTTCTCTCTCCGACTATGGCACATAAGAGCTTCATTATACGTGTTTTGTCTTTCTGGGAACTCTAAACGCCGCAGATTATCCCTTGAGGTTGTAAACAGCATAGATTGAAAAGTGAAATTAATGATTTAAGCTTTAACTGAGAAATTCCGTAGAACTTTCCACTTCTTCCAGTTCGACAGGAGACGCAGTGCAACAGTTGAATTATATCACTCTTCGAACTAATGTCTCGTTGCGTCAATATTTCCAAATTTGATAACATTGGATGAATCAAGTCAACTAATTAATAAAGATAATTATTTGTACATTTTATCTTATTTCTTCTTATATAAAATAAGAATATTTTTTCCTCTTACAGGAAATAATACTAAATATTACTGGTTACTTTAAGTTAAAATTAACGCCGCCAATCGCCTGTAACGAGGTGTATCTTTACGTGAAATTAACACTTAAAAGGTTGTTAATGAATATATTAATTAACAAAAGGTAGAGTTGGAGAATTTTACTTTACATAGTAATTTTCGAACAGCTTATCCATTGCAAGATATTTGCCATTATATCTACTTGCTCCGCGGTCCCCCGTCAGCACTGGACGCACACAAAAAGAGATACAGAAAAGACTTTATTACATGTTATGTATTAGTTTATAATTAAGTTGGTATTAAGTAGATAGAAACAGAAGCACTGTATTATATTAAATACAGTTTACTTATAACTCTCTTTAGAGAAAGTGTTCTAAAGAGAGTCTTCCTCTGCACGTATTAGTGTGCGTGAAGCGACGTGAGGCACCACTCGCGCTGTGCGTCTAGCAACAGGCGCATCGATAACAGTAACGAAACGCGTAGTGAAATTTAACTACACGTTAACAGATTTACAGTATGATGAAATCATCATCGTACTGGATTTGGATGACAAATTTGATGTCATCCTAGGTTTGCCTTGGCTCAGAAAATATGAGCCAAGGATCAACTGGCAGCATCGATCCGTAAAGATGCCTGCCACTTGTTAATGAGATGACCATCTAATGAACATTTTGGAGCGTTCACAAGCGTGTGGATGTGCTACGAGGGAGAGCGATGGCCTTACTTAAGCTACGGTCGTTAGTACAACTGCACAAGATCACAGTGTGATTACTAATCACCCTGTGGAGTCAGCTGCCGGCGGCTGTGCGAATACACATGCAGCGCCGAAGGTCCACCACTCAAATAAGTCGAGTGGATTGAGACATGAATGTGCGTCTAGCGAGCAACATTCAAGGAATATACCGGTTGTTCAAAAGGGGCAACACGATGATCCTAGGTCAAGTAGAGAGTCGACGGTAGAGGACCCGACTGTGATAGCGCAATCACAGTCGGTAAGACGTTGAAGGAATAAGTCCCCACATACTTTAGAAAAAAAAAACTTGAATAATTAATGCTGAATTGACTAGAATTCAGCATTCCGAGGGATTGATCCCTCGACAGCCTATTGACAAATACCAGGAAGAAACCGAGACGTTGAATGTCTTGGTTAATAACGGATCAAGAAAAGGCGCTTATACTCTTGATCTGTATGCGCCTCCGATGTTAACTTCGGAGATAACTCAATTAAAACCCTAAAAACCAAGCAGTTCTTGAGAGATCTGCATAGTGGTAGAATCAAGAGGATCTGCGTTTTCGTCAAAGAGGACGAATGCGTAACCGATATTCGGATAGCGAAAAAGTTTGTAGAGAACAAACGGGTTTTCAGCAGCTAATTGATCGACGAAAGTGTTCTCGATGTGAACACTCGGATTGAGAGATATACTTCTCCATCCTCTGAGTAACTTTAGACAAATTCTTTATACAAAGATTTGATTGAATTCAAAGATGTATTCCCCAAAGCAGTTCCGTGCGAGTAGCCTAAGGCTAAAGGCATCCGACATGAGATCGAGCTCAAACCGGGCTCGAGATATTGTGTCATGAAGCAGTGGCCACTGACACGGCGTGCGTCCTAATTACGAAAAGATCAGGGCAAATACCGACTGGCCAGTTCCAGTCGATGTCAAGGGACTTAGAAAGTTCCTTGGTTTAGCGGCGTACTTGCACAAGTACTCTCGCAATTATGCAGAGATGACAGTTCATCTCTCTCGTCTCTTGAAAAAAGACGAGAAATGGTTATGGAACGCTGATTGTCAGCGTTCGTTTGAAGGTATCAAGCAAAGCTTGATGCAATCGCCCATCTTGGCGATTGCAGATCAAGACAGACCATTCCATGTGGTCTGTGACGCCAGCGATTTCGCAATCGGCTGCGCGTTAAAGAAATACGATACAGACGGCGCGGAGCGCGTCGTCTGTTACCAATCGCGCCAGCTGCAACCAGCTGAACGCAATTACCCAGTGCATGACAAGGAACTCCTTGCTATGAAATATGCATTGGCTAAAATTTAGGGTCTACCTCCTCGGAGATAGATCATTCATCGTATATACGGACTATGCGTCATTACGCATGGCCGTAAATAGCCCACACCTCTTGCAAAGAATGGCGAGGTGGCTATCCTTCTTCGCGGAGTATAATTTCTTCGTGGAATACAAACCAGGATGACTTAGTGTCGTCGCTGATGCGTTATCACGCCGACCCGATTTTGAGCCGGCTGCGCATTCCAACAGAGAAAATAATCACATTGTTGCAACACTCACTATGAGTGTTCCGTCATCAACCTTAGTTGATGACATAAAGAAAGCCTACACAGAAGATAAGGACCTTCTATGTTCGATGGATCATTTAATGAATCCATCCGATAAATCTTTAAAAGATGTACTGGCTTTGTATCGATCGTCATCCGATCGATACGCAACACGCAACGGCTTATTGTATTACACAGCCGTTACCGGCGATACCCACGTGTCGTCGTCCCAACTCACAATGATTTGCGCTTGCGCACCATGTATGAGTGTCACGATGCTCCAACAAGTGGACATCGTGGACGTGAGAAGACTTACCTCACAATAAGTCACGACTTTTACTGGCCCCGCCAGTATCAGTTCGTGCGCAAGTACATTCGTGCTTGCAAGGCATGCTAACGGGTGAAGCCTATCCCTTCATCCCGTGCACCTCTCCAACCCCTACCACTATCGGCAAAATGTTGGCAGTCCGTATCGATGGACTTCGTCTTCGGATTTACCAGGAGACGATCACAGAAAGAATGGAATCCTTGTTTTTATAGACAGATTCAGCAAGATAGTACATTTTGCTGCAGTACCAGAGTCATCACGGCTCCGGGCTGTGCCCGCGTCTTTATCGACACGGTACTATAACTCCACGGTTTACTCCGTGAATTGGTCCCAGATAGTGATCAAGGGTCTACGGCGGCGTTTTGGCAATCCGTGTTCCGATCTCTCGGAACACGGCTGACTATGTCAACTTCTGATCGACCAGCGACAGATGGTCATACGGAACACGTAAATCGCGTCCTTGTAGAGATACTTCGAGGTTACGTCCAATCGTATCCTAGTTACAGCGAATTTTAAGCAATGGCTGAATTCGCCATCAATAATTCGGTGCATGCGTCTACAACGCATACACCATTCTTCGTGAATGGCTTACGCCATCCACGCATACCCACCCAATTAGCGAGTAACAGTAAACTACTACCCGAGTTCATTAGGCCTTTCCGTGTGCTGCATCGCAGAGGCAATGCGTACACACTAGAATAGCCACGTAGGATGCGAACGCATCCAAAGGTTTACGTTGGTCGGCTCCACCCGTACCATCAGTACGCGGTTCCTTCCGAGGACGGATCTGACCATTTTCAAGAAACCCTAAAAGATTCGGTCACGAACCAGTTCTCATGTTGAATCTGGAAATTGTCATGTCAGGTCCGAAAATCCTCGATACCGCAATGAGCTGACAACAGCTCATCACGAAGAGCGTGATACTTTCGTTCGTACTCCAACATAGGGTACGCACTCTTCGAACGGTTGGATCACCGTTCGATATCGTGCGCTTGCAACGTCTGCTCTAACGAGCGACGCTTACCGCGCTCGTAATAAAGTCCTTCTTCCAAATCATGGAGGAAGCGATCGAGTTTGTCGATCTTCGACTCTAGATCCGACACATGGGTCGGATCTAATTTTCCCTCCTCCACCACAACCATTGGTGGATTCCCACTGTGGTCAACGTTTCCTTGTGGAACGTATTCTAAACCACCTTGATGTGAAGGGGCAGCGAACGAGTTAAATGGTTCGCTGTGGCGGTTATCCACCTTCGCATGGCAGCTGGGAGCCTCGTTCCCAGCTATTTGTTGACGTTGAGGTCCTCGTCCGTCAGTATGACGAGACTAATCCGATGGATCAGAATGTCCATCGGAGAACACGCACCCTAGCGCGTGAAATTCGATTACAAAACGTCAATCGCATCACGCATCTCGATAGAGATGCGAGCCCTTCCCCAGGGCGAAGAATGGGAATAAACATCCCTTTTCACTCGTTCCGTGGTGTCGACACAACACGATCACTCCACGTGAGGCATGGAAGTCCTGCCCCACGTGACAACCGATGCAATTTATACCTTGCACCGGTTGGAATTCGCTTCTTAAACCTAACGCGAATCGCGTTAAGTCTTTGAAACCAGGCTTCGGTTCAATGTCTTTGACATTGCGAATACACGCGCTCCAGGCTTGCATCAACGAGACTTTATTTCGCTTATTGTTGCCACTATACCATCGATGCTTGAAAAAGCATCGAGATAAAAAAACAATTCTTCCTCAACGCGAAAGTTCTTTGCGCTGGGATCAAGGTCATGTATCTTTGTCGCAATAAATACGGGATATTTATTGTGAGGAGCAGTCTCTCCAGACAAGCTATTAAATAACTGTTCGGGCAAAAGCCACGGCTTCTTCTCAGGGGCAAGACGATACATTTTAGTGTCTACGATCCCCTGAGTGGTACCCACTGAGCAGGGGTACCACAAGAACTTTTATTTTGATGGCTTACGCCATCGTCATTACCACGCACAGATATAAGTGAGGGTGACGGCACGGGAGACGGTGCTGGCGATGAGGATTCATCCTCATCGTCGGAACCGAACATGCTGTAGCGAATGCTACCAGCACGTTTACTTGAATGAGCCCCCTCATTCGAAGGCTCATAGTCAACCGCCCGACGACGATCAGGCGACTGTTCTGCTCTCTTTGAGTCGGCCATTTCGTCCGACTCGCATTCATAGTCAATCCCTAAAGAGGGGTCGCACTGACTTGGTGACTCGCCACGTGCACCCGCAACATCTAGTGTTGCGGGAGAAGATGATACTACGACAGATGAAACGTTTGCTGCAAGAGACAATAATGCGTCGCCCGGGCTGGGTGTACCGCAGCCGAAAGCGCCGCACTATTCGCATAACGCATGGACCTTTAAACCATGCGATATAATTGAAAATGATGGTTTTGACCAATCAATATTGCTTTTAATAAAGTGGTCTTATAGTGACCACTCTACCTAATGACAGTCACAGCGATTGCCGTCAAGGGAGGGGTGATGTGACGGGGTGTATCGTTACATGTAATTAAGACTTAAAATTTGTTAATTAATATATTATCTAAAAGGTGGATACTATTTGGAGAATATTACTTTGCATGGTAATATTTTAAAAGCTTGTCTATTGGTAGATATTGACCATTATATCTACTTTCTTCGCGGTCCAGTCAGCGCTGGACCCGCGCAAAGAGAAAGACAGATAAGACTTAATTACATGTTTGTATTAGATTATAATTAAGTTAGCATTGAATAGATCGACAAGAAGAACTTAATAAATTAATACAGTTATTAACTAATTCTTTTTAACGCAAGTGTTTTAAAGAGAGTCTTTCTCTGCACGTACTAGTGTACGAGAAGTGACGTGAGGCACCACTCGCACTGAGGCAGGGCGAAGTGGACTTGTACTGAAGCAGTACAAGTCAGTAGTGCCCCGTTACATAATTGCGAGAGTACTTGTGCAAGTACGCCGCTAAACCAGGAACTTTCTAAGTCCCTTGACATCGACTATACTAATTAACAACCTTTAAGTGTTAATTTGATGTAACGATACACCCCGTTACAACAGAGGGTGGTGGATAAACAGGACATCCCGTACACAGCAGTGAGCACTCCCCGTGGGATGCTCTGGGAATGACTAATGCCACAGGGGCTCCTGCAACATTCAACAGATGCGTAACGGAATTATTGAGACCGGTGCGAGAATTCGCACCGAGTTATTTCGACGATGTATTCGTCCATAGCCGAGCCATGGACTGATATAATGACGTGGAAGTTCATAAAACTCACGTTCGTCAGGTTCTTACACTTATGCGAAAGCATAAGTTGTATGCAAATCTCAAGAAGTGTATATTCGCTGTAAGCGAAATACCACTTTTTGGGGAGCATCGTCGGTGAACACGGCGTGCGGCCTAATCCCGAAAAGATCAAGGCAATTACCGACTGGCCAGTTCCGAGGAGGACTTTTTGGTGAAATTTTTATTAACCACTGTGAGGCAAAGGGGGTTCGAACGAGTTATTTCGATCGTATCCACCCTCACATGATAGTTGGGAGCCTCGTTTTCAACTGATGTTGGACGTTCCAGGTCTCGTCTTGCAGTACGCCGAGACCCATCCTCCTTGGCAGAAGCTCCATCAAGAATGAGCGTTTCCTGCGCTCGTAAAAAGGTTTGAGGTTCTCAATCCCTTGACACATCTCGTAAGAGACGAGAGTCCTCCAGTGGGGATCTTTGCGGGAATATTCTTCTTAGAAGCATGGCCGACACCCATAAAGCAGCATGGGCATAAGTCCCCCGACGAGAGGCAAGGAATCCCTACCTCTCTAGACAAACGGTGCAACTTATAGCGCGCACCGACTCTGGTCCGTTTCTCGAAGCGTTCACGGAAAGCTTTAGGAGGGGGCCAAAATTTCGGCGGAAGCGTTTGATGCTTTAAAAGCAAGAGGTGCTACTTCTTCGCGAGGGCCTTGCTCGGATTGAAGGCTCTTTTGAGGCGGTCCAAGCCGTCTTTCAATGCTGGAACGTCAGCAGCCTCGCTTACAAGGTCAGATGGACATCCTGGTGTGGATGCAGCAGTCTGCGGCATGGCCGTCCTTTTCGGCTTAAGAGCCTTCAAGTCCACGTGGAAAGGGTTCGTTATGCTTTAGTAAGCCGACGTAGAACACTGGGTGTTTACGCAGCTTGCTAGAAAGGTTTAGCGTATAAGCTAGGCTCTTCTTGATCACGACTGTAATGGTCCAAAAAAGCACAAGTGTGATTTGGTCATGAGGGCCGCGGAAACCAAGTTGGTAGGTAGATTTTAGCGTTATTAAAACTCCGTCTCCGACCGTATAAGAATTAATACACCTTCTGCCTTTGGCATCTGCCTGTCCTTTCTGTTTGTCTTGGCTGTCAGCCATCGTGACTTCAAGAATCTGCGGGAGTGAAACCTAGAAACCTGTGGTTAAAAAAAGTTCCCAGGTACCTTTGGAAATAAGTTGTAAGGACTGGAGACACTAAATCGCGTTGCGAGAAACTCGCTTACTTGTTTCCGAATGGTACAGGGCTTATATCAGCAAACATATCGGCTAATTCCCCCCACCAAGCCCTGAACCAAGCCGTGACATCGTTAAAGGAACGCGTGGGTGGGCGAAACCGTTGACATAGAGCGAAGTGAAGTCTGTAGAAGCATAGACGGCGTTATTAAATGCAAATTTTACCACTAGGAGCTTTGGGATCCAGAGATTTTGGTGACTGAGCACCACACACTGCGTAAAACGTCTTCAATGACGGGATTTCCACGTCAGTTTGACCATTGGTCTGGGGATGGTCCGCGGTGGACATGTTTAATCTGGTGCCAAGCACTCGGAAAATCAATTACCAGAATTTACCTGTGAAACGGAGGTCTCGATCAGAGACAATTGCCGCAGGCAAACCGTGTTGTCGAAACCCGAACATGCGATCGATAAGCAGCCTTGCTGTACCTTCACCATCAACGGTATCCGGCACAGCCGCTAAGTGAGTCATTTTGCTATATTGGTCAACAAAGACCACGATTCCGGCGTTACCGGCCATATCTTTCGGTAACCCCCTGTGGGTACGGGCAGACTTGCCAGTGGTGCAGTTACGTGCGCCGAGGAATTAACGCGTTGGCAGGTTTCGCATGTGCGAACGTATGTGCTGAACCATTTATAAAGTTTGGGCCACCAATAAATCTGGCTTCAGAGCCGTAGGTCTTTTCTCTACTGAGATTACCAGTAAGGACAGTACCGTGTGCCTCGTATAGAATTCGGTACCTCAAATGCTTATCATGAAGAGCAACGACACGCGGAGGGTCCGCGATGTTTGTGCAATAAAGCAACAGGTTGTTATCAATAAAAAATCGATGTAAGCTTGCACGCAAAGGTGCCAACAATTCAAATTCGAATTAGTGCTGTTAAGAGCTCGTAGCAGAGCTACAGACTGCTCGTCTTTGGCGTAAGCCGAACGGATTGATTCAGTAATAGGCGATAGTATAGTCGGTGAATGAGAGAGCTCATAATCCGGCCTGCGTATAACGCATCAGCCAAAGCATTCTGCTTGCCGGGCTTATACGTCACCTCGAAGTTGTATTCGGCGAAAAAGGATAGCCATCGAGCCATTCTCTGCGAGAGATGGGGCATTACGCACGGCGAACAAGTCGCCGTGCGTATGCAGCGTGATCTGTATATATCACAAACGGCTTAGAGCCCAGCAGATGAACTCTGAATTTGACAAGAGTATATTTCATAGTAAGTAACTATTTGTCATGAACTGGGTAGTGCTTTTCCGCAGCTTAAAGCTGCCTAGACTCGAACGCAAGAATACATTCACGCCCATCAGCATCTGTTTGTAACAGCGCACTGATAATGGCAGAATCCGATGCATCACAGACGACGCAGAAAGGCCAATCTGGATTTGGCAGTGCCAGAAATGGGGCATGGATAAGATTGTCCTTAACTGCCTAAAAAGCATTATGTTCTGCGCTAGTCCAGCACCAATATGAATATTTTTAATAATGGCCTAGCCAAATTGCCTTTTTTCTGCTATGTTTGAGTAAATAGTTGGCGAGACCCGACCACTTACGCAAATCTTTTTGGTTTTTAGGAACCGGCCAATCTACTATGGCTTTTATTTAAGCGGGATTCGCTCTTGGGTCTCGCTTTCTAATGAAGAACCCTAAGAAGGATTTTCTTCTGCGCCAAAAATGCATTTAGATGCATTGACATACAATTTATTTGTGCGCATACACTCGAGCACTGCTCGCAAATGGTCTTGTGGTTTTCCACAGCCGTCTAGCCTTGTTCTGCTCAGCTATGGACAATATATAATCAAAATAAGTATGTGCATAACCTCGATGAGGGCGGAACAGTTGCGTCACTAAACGATTAAATGTTGCCGGGGCGTTGGAAAGCCCTTGTGGCATAACTATTCACTCCCATAGCATTCCGCTTGGGGTGCTAAAACCTGTAAGCGCAATATCGCTAGCTCGCGTGAGCAGTTGGTGGAAACCTATAAATAAGTCAAGAGCACTGTACATTGTACATCCCACCATATTGTTCTGAAGAACATCATTTCTATGAATGGGGGTTGTGCTGGTATAGTGGCAGCGTAAAGCTTATTATAAGCATGTACAATGCGCCATTTACCATTTGGCTTTTTGACACAAAATGTCGGTGTCGAATGAGGAGATTCGCTATCTCATACCACTCCAGCCTCGTGCTTAGCACGGAAGAAATTTTTAATGACGTCACACAGTTCCTTTGGTAAAGGCCATTGTCGGGTAATACAGTATATGGGTTCCCGGAACCAAGTCAATTTCATGACGGACACCTCTATCCGAATGTAAACAGGTAGTGGATTGGTGCATACCACATCTTAGAATTCCTTAATTAAGGAATAGAATGGATCCGTAAAATCTTTAGGATCGATGATCCACTCCGCGCACTAAGCGCATCACTTATGCCCTCCAGGACAGCTTTGTCCAGAAGCGACGATGAATTAAACTTAATCGTTTGTCGAATGACCATCTCAGATAAGCCGCCAGACTTTAAGACTCGGCCGCACCCCCTCATAGACGTTTCGTCTAGCTCTAAAAGACCATGCAGTAAAGGGATTGCCGGAAGGCTAACTTCTCCCTCGATGTTACCGGTTACACCATTTACAAGCGTATGAAAGTGTTCGCTGGTATCACTTTGTAAGCGTATAGACGCTTCGCGTCTCCCCTTTCTTGGAGAGGAGACAATACGCATCTTAGAAGTCGGGACATTCACGTCCCATATTTTTTAGCCTGTATTAGTTCTATACCAGAGCTGGTGTCTAATCCGACATCTGACGAGGAGTTGTGTAACTTAACTTCCTTGTCCAGTGACCGTTTACATGTCACCACACGTGCATTAAAAGGGTTTGACCCGAAATGCCCTGGCAAACCGCCAATAGTGTCACTATTGACACTCAGTATGGTACCACCCCGGCCGACCACTCGGTTGACTCAGACGTGCCACTCCACGTATCTCAGTAATATTACACCCTTGATAACTTCGCCTTAGGCCTACAATGCTTTCAGCATTCAGTGAATCGTTATTACAATGAGTGTCACTCGACGGAGTACGTGCCGTTCCACCTTCATGTGCTCAAAATCAATGTTTCAACATTGGAGTGTATTAACTCAGACATTCCAATGTCGAAAACACTGACAGACTCAGTCAATGATCCGCACCAATAGCGCTTTTGTTGCCTAGCAAAGGTGGGTTCATAACTTTATATACTTATTAAAATCTAAAACCTTACTCTAGCTAATTTAAAATAGATTTCCGCAGCCAGATTAATGTATGGCTGCTGCCACATATGTTGCCCATAATAAATGGGATTTTAGAAATTATCTTATTTTTTAAAGAAACCAAAGGGTATTTTACCCATAAAGTAAATGTACCACAACAGCGGTTCACCAACCGACGTCTGCCCGGGAAGGCTTATTTACTGTCGCTGATCGCAGCGCAAGCCTCAAGAAGGCACTAAACACTCGAGCATCAAGAGGAGAACTGAACTTTATAACGTAAATCTAACCATAACCAACTTATAATAGATTTCGGCAACCGGATCGCACTTGGCAACTCTTGCTTCCATTCATTACCTGACCGAATCCGACGTGTTTCTCGCTTATTCTAAGCAACTGCAACGACATCAACATGCAACATGGCAGCGAACGGAAGTGCACCTTGTCAATCGTGATAACATTGCCACAAAAAAGAACACTTTTTTGTGCGCGATGCCACTACGTTCACAATGTGCACGTTCACAGCGGAGTAACATTGACGGTCTCCCGCGCTCAAATTTTGTGTTAAAAGTACCTTTCAAGCGACATTGAATTTCACGTGTAACAATGATCATTTCTAATAACTCTCCTACGGTCCTTGCCGGGTGTTGCTCTAAAAAAATAAGCGTCGTTGTAACAAATCTCCAAGGGTTCTCTATGCGTGTGTGTACAGACCAGCGATGCGATTCCTATCCGAAGCGTTGGTTTTGAGATACTTCTGGCTGAAAGCCTTCGTTTAAAAAGTACCGCTCCACCGCGTCTGCAACCCCCCGACCCTCGTTAATCGCCCACACTACCAATGACTGACCGCGACGGCAATCACCTGCAGCAAACACACCTTCGACGGACGTCTGGTAGTCTCCGTACGCAGCACGAATGTTGCGACGTTGATCCACTTCAAGCCCGAGGCCCTCGGCAATGTTTTGCTCCGGGTGAACAAAACCCATGGCAAAGAGCACGAGATCACACGGAATTTCCTCCTCAGTACCAGATACCTCTGTGATCAAACCGGTCTTGGGATCCTTTTCGCCTAGAATCGTCACTACGTGCGTAATCTCGTCCTGAGCATTGCCCATGAATGCCTTTGTGACGCGCGAGTATCGCCGTGGGTCTTCTCCAAACACCGAACGGACCTCAGCGTGGCCATAGTCGACACCGTATATACGCGGGTACTCTGGCCACGGGTTTTCCGGGGCACGCTGCGCTGGAGGCACTGGATTATGCTCCAAATTAACGACCGACTTGCACCGCTGGCGCATGGACGTGGCAATGCAGTCGGTCCCAGTATCACCGCCACCAATGACCACGACATCCCGGCCTTCCGCCGTGACAAAGTTGCGGTCCCAACCGCTCTGGAGCTTCCCGTCCACGGTCAGCATGAGCCGCTTCTGGTTCTTTGTCAAAAACTCCATCGCAAAATGCACGCCCTTGAGGTGGCGGCCAGGAATGACCATGTCACGCGGGACAGTGGATCCTAGCGCCAGAACGACTGCGTCATTCTCATTTTGTAGCTGTTCCACGGACGTAGTGACGCCAATAGTCGCGTTCGTGACGAAATCAATCCCTTCCTCTCGCAGCAACTCAACGCGACGATTGACAGTCTTCTTGTCAAGCTTCATATTCGGAATGCCATACATCAAGAGGCCCCCGACCCGATCCTCACGCTCGTACACCGTGACGTAGTAGCCCTTTTGATTCAGCTGGTCCGCGGCCGCGAGTCCCGCTGGACCAGAGCCTACAACAGCCACACGTAGACCATTTCGGCGTGGGATCCGAGGCACAATCCATCCCTCTTCAAACGCGCGGTCTACAATTGCGTACTCGGTGTTCTTGATCGTCACCGGATCGTCCACGAGACCAGCGACACACGCCGCCTCACACGGCGCGGGGCAGACGCGTCCCGTGAACTCGGGAAAGTTGTTGGTCTTGTGCAAGCGGTCACTGGCCTCCTTCCATTCGTCCCGAAAAACCAATTCGTTCCACTCGGGAATGAGATTGTTCACGGGACAGCCCGTGTTGGTCTGGCAAAACGGGGTGCCACAGTCCATACAGCGTGCTGCTTGGATCTTGCGCTCTACAGCGTCACGGCAGCCTGAATTGATCTCATTCCAATCGTGCAAGCGCTCTACCACGTCGCGGTAAGGGTCAGCCTCGCGCGGAAACTCGATAAAGGCGCGCGCACTGTCAATTTCGCCCTTGGAGCCGTCGCGCTTATCAAATACGGGCTCAGCTAGCGTGGACGCCGAACGACGCAGCAACGGAAAGGAGCGAGGGGCCGCTGAAGATGACAGACGTAGACGCACGATGGAGAGCATTGGCCTCCTAAGTGTGTGCGAGCGAGCAATTTGCGGAATGGACACACTTATTATATCAATGGCAAGCCATCTGAGCTTACATTTTTGCGAGGAAATGCGTTCTGATAGTAGTTGAAGACTTTAGATTAGACTAAAAATGGGTACTAAAATGGATAATAATTTCTAGAGGTTAACGAATTGGCTCGGCTAGGAAATAAAAGCGACGGAATAGTTTCTAAGTCTCTTGGCTGCTGTCACGTGTCGACACATTTTGTCACAAAAAGAGGATCGTGATCAGAAGCAACGCAATGTGGTATTGAAAATTGCGTGGTCCACTAAGGACGAAGCAGACGTGGCATTTATAGCAGAACCTTGAAGCTTAGGTATTTCACACCAATCGCTACCACTGTGAGAAGTCTGGTACAGCACGATTTTAGAGCCTTCTTAAAATCCTCAACGCAGTTGGCTCATAAAGCTTTTTTTTTCGTGATCCTTATTCCTCCAAACGGCAAGCGATCTGTGAGGTCGACGACCAGAGCAAGCTTTAATGCTCTTTTTGTATTGTCGATCGCAGATTTAGGCTATAGTTAAATACTTGGCGATTGAATGACCGATTTGTCTGGTAATTTTGCGGAATTGGCACATGCTCGACTAAAAGGTTGACGACCATAAGCCTCATTGTAACGGGGTGTATCGTTACATGAAATTAACAATAAAAGATTGTTAATTAATATTATCCAAAAGGTAGATAATATTTGGAGGAAAT
>NC_090624.1:3063678-3072118 GCF_004359215.1 Bremia lactucae | reverse complement strand
AACTGGGCATCGTTGACGTGAGAAGACCTATTTCACAGTAAATTGCAACTTTTACTACCCCCGCTAGTATTGATTCGTGCGCAAGTACATTCGTGCTTGCGAGGTATATCAACGGGTGAAGCCTAGTCATTCATCCCGTGCACCTCCTTAACCCCTACCACTTCCAACAGAGTGTTGGCAGTCCGCATATATGGACTTCGTCTTCGGATTTCCATTTCCCGAAGATGATCACAAAAACAATGGAATCCTTGTTTTTGTAGACAGATTCAGCAAGATTAACCATCTTGCTGCAGTACCAGAGTCGATCACAGCTCTGGGCTGTGTCCGTGTCTTTATCGAAACGGTATTCAAACTCCACGGGTTACCCCGTGAACTGGTCTCAGATAGAGACACACGGTTTTACGGCGGAGTTTTGGCATTCCGTGTTCCGATCTATCGGAACATTGCTATGTCAATTTCTGAGCATCCAGAGACAGATGGTCACACGGAACGCGAAAATCGTGTCCGCGAAGAGATACTTCGAGGCTACATCCAATCGTAGAATGGTTTACGCCATCCACGCATACCTACCCAATTAGAGGAACCCTCTAGTTTGAGGAGGGACTCGCACGAGCACAACCATTTCTGGCTCATGCTCATCACGCGTCCAAGATACCAACGACGCGAATGATGTCGATGTCGAAGTTATCGACATCGAAGATCTTCTAGCGATGGGCGTCTAGTAAAGTTATTCGACACCCCACATTCGACTAGGGAACAAAGTGGCAAATTATTTAAAAACTTTAATTTTTAGGGTTTGTTAACCTCATATCCTGGAGTTACACACATATTTTTGTGTGTGAGGGGCAACTTTCGTCAAAAGACCTGCAAATTATTTTGACGTAGCTGGATCAATAGGGCACTCCGCACCTACTGACCCCGACCGTTTTTTTACGATCCTCCTTGCCTTTGCGACCTCGCAACAGCGTCAGATCCGCGTCCTCCGCTGTTTCTAGCGAAAGGTCGGCCATTTCTCTCAGTGCTTTTAGACCATGGCCGTGAGTCACTACACTCATAGGTGTAGTGGCCCATTTTTTGACAACGATTACATTTCTGTAATCGTTTGCAACTTGAAGAGCGAGGTTTCTCGCTCTCTAAGATCCATGGGTTCTGGACCTTCATTTTCTTGTCGTCTCGGTGGACGATAAGCACCAGAGTGGACAAAAGCCTGTTAAGACTAAAGTCCTCCTGTTTCGCTTTAAAGATCGCTTGGTCTAGCGACTCTAATTCTAGCCGGAACAGGTAGGTCTTGAAAGGACCGTCTGCAAGACCTTTCAAAACATAGTTAACTATTTTTTTCATCAATTCGATGATTAATGACACAACGGACCAGGTATCATGTATTTGGACATAAGCGTGAATGTCACGCTTGCCCTGCTCAAATACAGGATTTCTGCTCGAGCCCTGGATTCGGCACGTGGCAGCTCAAATGTTTGTCTGAGCCGGGTCTTAAAGCCTCATATGACCAAAAGACTGATGGGTCGTGATGCTTTAGCTCGAAGGCCCAAGATTTGGCACGTCCGGCTAAGTTGGCATGCCCAATTTCACTTTCGTCGCGTCATCACTGATACGACGATCTTCTATGGCTTCGTATAATTCGACGAACTATTTTAAAAGTGAGTCGCCCTCGGCTGCCTTAAACTTTGAGATTTCGACCTTTAAGCTTTCGGGTCGACGCGGAAGCGTCGGCCTATTAGCAGCATATACATGCTGCTGTCTCAATAGTTTCATCTATTGAGCACCCGGTTCTCTCAACATCACTGTATGTTGTGAGCTTTGCTGGTAAGCAGGGCTACATCCTCTTGAGACCCCGTCGATTTCTAGTTAAATGAATTCGGCTATGGCCGTATGCTGTTCATCTCTGTCCAGAGTGATTAGCATAGCGCCAACGGCTGGTACGCCTACGGCCGAGGTCATTCGCTCGATCGCTCTCCCTTCGAGGTCACTCAAATAGAGGAAACCTCTCACAAGTTGCGAAATAACCTTCTTGAGGGGCTTGGAAGCTCCCTCCTTCTTCATCCAAACATGTTCATGTTGGATGGAACGTGGGTGGGCCGTTAAACGGACTAGGACGTGCTACCAGGTGTAACACGGCACCTTTTACTATTACTGGTAAGTACTTGTTGACCTTACACTGATTACAGTGTAGGTTAGGTGCCTCGAAACTTCAAGTACACAGGGGTACAGATGAAGGTTTTTAAGTAGCTAAGGGTCGTAAGCTAATTCAGGATTAGAATTAGGAAAAGTAAATCTGTATTAATATAATTAGTTTCCTACGTAACGATCTTCTATCTACTACTGAACTTATTATATTAATATCTAATTAAGCATGGCGCCTCCTTGCGCACCGCACAATTGTGTCTTGAAACGATTGGCGGGGTTGATTTGGACTTAAACAACCAACCAATAGAGCTAATGTCTTATTGCATCAATTATACCAAATTTCGTATTTTTGGAACTGTTTAAGCCAAAATTGATAGAGATAATAATTTTGTACTTCTTCGCTTATTTCCTCTTGTAGGATATAATACTCATGTCACGGTAGGGATGCTCGATGTTGAATGACGTAAAATAAGTCTGTATGAAGTTTGTCACTAAAATTGCAAATTGCGAAGTGAAATTAGACTGCAAGTTAACCTAAAACATCACTAAACCTCAATCTTAACGTAAGCCAACCATTTCAGTAGTGAACCAATGAGTCGGCGGTTCAAGTCAAACCGCGGTTACTAGAGACCGACCGTTCAGGCATCTTCAACATCGTCCAGCACTTCAACATGGTTCACCGTCCCATGGCAATGCCGCCGCTATCTTAATCGTCGTTGCGTCTAAAAATATCTCATGTGACGGGGTGTCGGACCTGATATGATGCCGAAGAATGTGCCAAGATGGCGGCACCTTGGCCGATCTTTGAATTCACGCATTCTCCTATGGAGCCAGACGGCGATCACGACATTTCTTCGCGACCGAAGGCAATACGAAGGCAAGGTCGCTGAGCAGTGCCGGGCCACGGTAGAAGTTGAAGCGCTGTGTTGCGAAGCGTACGATTAACATTCGAGCCATTGGTATTAGAGCATGTAACGCTCTACATCCTATAGAAAGACATTTGCAGCGTGTCAGACGACGTTCTTGCTTAAGCACGGCATGCCGTGCTTAAGCAAGAACGTAAAGCATGTCCTAATTGTTTGTAACCTGAAGGACCACGGTTGGTACACCGACAGAACGCACGAATTCGTTCTTGATCTTCGCGATGAAAGTATAACTTTCTCGATCAAAACCGTGATCAGTAATGGATTCACAGTCAGATTAGAAGACTGAACGATGCATTGCCGAGTGCTCATTGTCGATTTAATAAGATCCGTCACTCCAATATCTCAAAAGAAATTCGATTAAAGGAATTTAATTTCAATCGTACTTAACGGAACATAGAGCTCAATAACCCAGATTGCAATCTGCCTTCTCCTTGTCTGTAAATATACTGTGAAATCTCCAGCCAAATAGACAGCACTATTTACGTAGCCGTCTGATGTCGTACGGCGTAACCTCATTCGCGGGTACATGCGTCAACTACCGTTTTTGCCTCCTTTCAAGTAACTTACTATGCATTAAGTATTATTAGCTTTCGTTTTTCGATGGATAAGCTTTTTCTGGACAGCACTTTCACGTTTTCTCAGCTCTTTGACAATACGTGAAGATTATTTACAATTAAGAGGTCAAAAGAGACTGCCGTTAAATTTAGTGCATAAACAAGATCCAAGTTGTACTTAACAAATTCTTGTGATTTTATGCGTCTATTTATCTGCAACTGTAAAATTGCAGTTGCGATCTTGCCCTTGAATTTAGTGCCTGGCTCACACTATTGGCCACAACGCGATGCAACGGGTGTTCATGTCGTGCACTCGCTATAATACAAAGATCTGCAATTCCAAAGTCAATGAAGTACGATGAGGCTTATGGTCGTCAACCTTTTAGTCGAGCATGTGCCAATTCCTCAAATTACCAGACCAATCGGTCATTCAATCGCCAAGTATTTAACTATAGCCTAAATCTGCGATCGACAATACAAAAAGAGCATTAAAGCTTGCTCTGGTCGTCGACCTCATAGATCGCTTGCAGTTTGGAGGAATAAGGATCACGAAAAAAAAAACTTTATGAGCTAACTGCGTTGAGGATTTCAAGAAGGCTCTAAAATCGTGCTGTACAAGACTTCCTCACAGTGGTAGCGATTGGTATGAATACCTAAGCTTCAAGGTACAAATGCCACGTCTGCTTCGTCCTTAGTGGACCACACAATTTTCAATCCCACATTGCGTTGCTTCTGATCACGATCCTCTTTTTGTGACAAAATGTGTCGACACGTGACAGCAGCCAAGAGACTTAGAAACTATTCCGTCGCTTTTATTTCCTAGCCGAGCCAATTCGTTAACCTCTAGAAATTATTATCCATTTTAGTACCCATTTTTAGTCCAATCTAAAGTCTTCAACTACTATCAGAACGCATTTCCTCGCAAAAATGTAAGCTCAGATGGCTTGCCATTGATATAATAAGTGTGTCCATTCCGCAAATTGCTCGCTCGCACACACTTAGGAGGCCAATGCTCTCCATCGTGCGTCTACGTCTGTCATCTTCAGCGGCCCCTCGCTCCTTTCCGTTGCTGCGTCGTTCGGCGTCCACGCTAGCTGAGCCCGTATTTGATAAGCGCGACGGCTCCAAGGGCGAAATTGACAGTGCGCGCGCCTTTATCGAGTTTCCGCGCGAGGCTGACCCTTACCGCGACGTGGTAGAGCGCTTGCACGATTGGAATGAGATCAATTCAGGCTGCCGTGACGCTGTAGAGCGCAAGATCCAAGCAGCACGCTGTATGGACTGTGGCACCCCGTTTTGCCAGACCAACACGGGCTGTCCCGTGAACAATCTCATTCCCGAGTGGAACGAATTGGTTTTTCGGGACGAATGGAAGGAGGCCAGTGACCGCTTGCACAAGACCAACAACTTTCCCGAGTTCACGGGACGCGTCTGCCCCGCGCCGTGTGAGGCGGCGTGTGTCGCTGGTCTCGTGGACGATCCGGTGACGATCAAGAACACCGAGTACGCAATTGTAGACCGCGCGTTTGAAGAGGGATGGATTGTGCCTCGGATCCCACGCCGAAATGGTCTACGTGTGGCTGTTGTAGGCTCTGGTCCAGCGGGACTCGCGGCCGCGGACCAGCTGAATCAAAAGGGCTACTACGTCACGGTGTACGAGCGTGAGGATCGGGTCGGGGGCCTCTTGATGTATGGCATTCCGAATATGAAGCTTGACAAGAAGACTGTCAATCGTCGCGTTGAGTTGCTGCGAGAGGAAGGGATTGATTTCGTCACGAACGCGACTATTGGCGTCACTACGTCCGTGGAACAGCTACAAAATGAGAATGACGCAGTCGTTCTGGCGCTAGGATCCACTGTCCCGCGTGACATGGTCATTCCTGGCCGCCACCTCAAGGGCGTGCATTTTGCGATGGAGTTTTTGACAAAGAACCAGAAGCGGCTCATGCTGACCGTGGACGGGAAGCTCCAGAGCGGTTGGGACCGCAACTTTGTCACGGCGGAAGGCCGGGATGTCGTGGTCATTGGTGGCGGTGATACTGGGACCGACTGCATTGCCACGTCCATGCGCCAGCGGTGCAAGTCGGTCGTTAATTTGGAGCATAATCCAGTGCCTCCAGCGCAGCGTGCCCCGGAAAACCCGTGGCCAGAGTACCCGCGTATATACGGTGTCGACTATGGCCACGCTGAGGTCCGTTCGGTGTTTGGTGAAGACCCACGGCGATACTCGCGCGTCACAAAGGCATTCATGGGCAATGCTCAGGACGAGATTACGCACGTAGTGACGATTCTAGGCGAAAAGGATCCCAAGACCGGTTTGATCACAGAGGTATCTGGTACTGAGGAGGAAATTCCGTGTGATCTCGTGCTCTTTGCCATGGGTTTTGTTCACCCGGAGCAAAACATTGCCGAGGGCCTCGGGCTTGAAGTGGATCAACGTCGCAACATTCGTGCTGCGTACGGAGACTACCAGACGTCCGTCGAAGGTGTGTTTGCTGCAGGTGATTGCCGTCGCGGTCAGTCATTGGTAGTGTGGGCGATTAACGAGGGTCGGGGGGTTGCAGACGCGGTGGAGCGGTACTTTTTAAACGAAGGCTTTCAGCCAGAAGTATCTCAAAACCAACGCTTCGGATAGGAATCGCATCGCTGGTCTGTACACACACGCATAGAGAACCCTTGGAGATTTGTTACAACGACGCTTATTTTTTAGGGCAACACCCGGCAAGGACCGTAGGAGAGTTATTAGAAATGATTATTGTTACACGTGAAATTCAATGTTTCTTGAAAGGTACTTTAAACACAAAATTTGAGCGCGGGAGACCGTCAATGTTACTCCGCTGTGAACGTGCACATTGTGAACGTAGTGGCATCGCGCACGAAAAAGTGTTCTTTTCTTTTTGTGGCAATGTTATCACGATTGACATGTTGATGTCGTTGCAGTTGCTTAGAATAAGCGAGAAACACGTCGGATTTGGTCAGGTAATGAATGGAAGCAAGAGTTGCCAAGTGCGATCCGGTTGCCGAAATCTATTATAAGTTGGTTATGGTTAGGTTTACGTTATAAAGTTCAGTTCTCCTTTGATGCTCGAGTGTTTAGTGCCTTCTTGAGGCTTGCGCTGCGATCAGCGACAGTAAATAAGCCTTCCCGGGCAGACGTCGCTTGGTGAACCGCTGTTGTGGTACATTTATTTTATGGGTAAAATACCCTTTGGTTTCCTTAAAAAATAAGATAATTACTAAAATCCCATTTATTATGGGCAACGTATGTGGCAGCGGCCAGACATTAATCTGGCTGCGGAAATCTATTTTAAATTAGCTAGAGTAAGGTTTTAGACTTTAATAAGTAAACAAAATTATGAACCCACCTTTGCAAGGCAACAAAAGCGCTATTGGTGCGGATCATTGACTGAGTCTGTCAGTGTTTTCGACATTGGAATGTCTGAGTTATTACACTCCAATGTTGAAACATTGATTTTGAGAATATGAAGGTGGAACGGCACGTACTCCGTCGAGTGACACTCATTGTAACAACGATTCGCTGAATGCTAAAAGCATTGTAGGCCTAGGCGAAGTTATCAAGGGTGTAATATTACTGAGATACGTGGAGTGGCACGTCTGAGTCAACCGAGTGGTCGGCCGGGGTGGTACCATACTGAGTGTCAATAGTGACACTATTGGCGGTTTGCCAGGGCATTTCGGGTCAAACCCTTTTAATGCACGTGTGGTGACATGTCAACGGTCACTGGACAAGGAAGTTGAGTTACACAACTCCTCGTCAGATGTCGGATTAGACACCAGCTCTGGTATAGAACTAATACAGGCTAAAGAATTTGGGACGTGAATGTCCCGACTTCTAAGATGCGTATTGTCTCCTCTCCAAGACAGGGGGGACGCGAAGCGTCTATACGCTTACAAAGTGATTCCAGCGAACACTTTCATACGCTTGTAAATGGTGTAACCGGTAACATCGAGGGAGAAGTTAGCCTTCCGGCAATCCCTTTACTGAATGGTCTTTTAGAGCTAGACGAAACGTCTATGAGGGGGTGCGGCCGAGTCTTAAAGTCTGGCGGCTTATCTGAGATGGTCATTCGACAAACGATTAAGTTTAATTCATCGTCGCTTCTGGACAAAGCTGTTCCTGGAGGGCAAAACTGCTGCGCTTAGTGCGCGGAGTGGATCATCGATCCTAAAGATCTTACGGATCCATTCTATTCCTTGATTAAGAAATTCTGAGATGTGGTATGCACCAATCCACTACCTGTTTACAGTCGGATAGACGTGTCCGTCATGAAATTGACTTGGTTCCGGGAACCCATATACTGTATTACCCGACAATGGCCTTTACCAAAGGAACTGTGTGACGTCATTAAAAATTTCTTCCGTGCTAAGCACGAGGCTGGAGTGGTACGAGAGAGCGAATCTCCTCATTCGACACCGACATTTTGTGTCATAAAGCCAAATGGTAAACGGCGCATTGTACATGCTTATAATAAGCTTAACGCTGCCACTTTACCAGCACAACCCCCATTCATAGAAATGATGTTCTTCAGAACAATATGGTGGGATGTACAATGTACAGTGCTCTTGACTTATTTATAGGTTTCTACCAACTGATATACAGATCACGCTTCATTACGCACGGCGAACAAGTCGCCCCATCTCTCGCAGAGAATGGCTCGATGGCTATCCTTTTTCGCCGAATACAACTTCGAGGTGACGTATAAGCCCGGCAAGCAGAATGCTTTGGCTGATGCGTTATACGCAGGCCGGATTATGAGCTCTCTCATTCACCGACTATACTATCGCCTATTACTGAAT
>NC_090624.1:3012534-3061742 GCF_004359215.1 Bremia lactucae | reverse complement strand
TCGCCCTCGGCTGCCTTAAACTTTGAGATTTCGACCTTTAAGCTTTCGGGTCGACGCGGAAGCGTCGGCCTATTAGCAGCATATACATGCTGCTGTCTCAATAGTTTCATCTATTGAGCACCCGGTTCTCTCAACATCACTGTATGTTGTGAGCTTTGCTGGTAAGCAGGGCTACATCCTCTTGAGACCCCGTCGATTTCTAGTTAAATGAATTCGGCTATGGCCGTATGCTGTTCATCTCTGTCCAGAGTGATTAGCATAGCGCCAACGGCTGGTACGCCTACGGCCGAGGTCATTCGCTCGATCGCTCTCCCTTCGAGGTCACTCAAATAGAGGAAACCTCTCACAAGTTGCGAAATAACCTTCTTGAGGGGCTTGGAAGCTCCCTCCTTCTTCATCCAAACATGTTCATGTTGGATGGAACGTGGGTGGGCCGTTAAACGGACTAGGACGTGCTACCAGGTGTAACACGGCACCTTTTACTATTACTGGTAAGTACTTGTTGACCTTACACTGATTACAGTGTAGGTTAGGTGCCTCGAAACTTCAAGTACACAGGGGTACAGATGAAGGTTTTTAAGTAGCTAAGGGTCGTAAGCTAATTCAGGATTAGAATTAGGAAAAGTAAATCTGTATTAATATAATTAGTTTCCTACGTAACGATCTTCTATCTACTACTGAACTTATTATATTAATATCTAATTAAGCATGGCGCCTCCTTGCGCACCGCACAATTGTGTCTTGAAACGATTGGCGGGGTTGATTTGGACTTAAACAACCAACCAATAGAGCTAATGTCTTATTGCATCAATTATACCAAATTTCGTATTTTTGGAACTGTTTAAGCCAAAATTGATAGAGATAATAATTTTGTACTTCTTCGCTTATTTCCTCTTGTAGGATATAATACTCATGTCACGGTAGGGATGCTCGATGTTGAATGACGTAAAATAAGTCTGTATGAAGTTTGTCACTAAAATTGCAAATTGCGAAGTGAAATTAGACTGCAAGTTAACCTAAAACATCACTAAACCTCAATCTTAACGTAAGCCAACCATTTCAGTAGTGAACCAATGAGTCGGCGGTTCAAGTCAAACCGCGGTTACTAGAGACCGACCGTTCAGGCATCTTCAACATCGTCCAGCACTTCAACATGGTTCACCGTCCCATGGCAATGCCGCCGCTATCTTAATCGTCGTTGCGTCTAAAAATATCTCATGTGACGGGGTGTCGGACCTGATATGATGCCGAAGAATGTGCCAAGATGGCGGCACCTTGGCCGATCTTTGAATTCACGCATTCTCCTATGGAGCCAGACGGCGATCACGACATTTCTTCGCGACCGAAGGCAATACGAAGGCAAGGTCGCTGAGCAGTGCCGGGCCACGGTAGAAGTTGAAGCGCTGTGTTGCGAAGCGTACGATTAACATTCGAGCCATTGGTATTAGAGCATGTAACGCTCTACATCCTATAGAAAGACATTTGCAGCGTGTCAGACGACGTTCTTGCTTAAGCACGGCATGCCGTGCTTAAGCAAGAACGTAAAGCATGTCCTAATTGTTTGTAACCTGAAGGACCACGGTTGGTACACCGACAGAACGCACGAATTCGTTCTTGATCTTCGCGATGAAAGTATAACTTTCTCGATCAAAACCGTGATCAGTAATGGATTCACAGTCAGATTAGAAGACTGAACGATGCATTGCCGAGTGCTCATTGTCGATTTAATAAGATCCGTCACTCCAATATCTCAAAAGAAATTCGATTAAAGGAATTTAATTTCAATCGTACTTAACGGAACATAGAGCTCAATAACCCAGATTGCAATCTGCCTTCTCCTTGTCTGTAAATATACTGTGAAATCTCCAGCCAAATAGACAGCACTATTTACGTAGCCGTCTGATGTCGTACGGCGTAACCTCATTCGCGGGTACATGCGTCAACTACCGTTTTTGCCTCCTCAAGTAACTTACTATGCATTAAGTATTATTAGCTTTCGTTTTTCGATGGATAAGCTTTTTCTGGACAGCACTTTCACGTTTTCTCAGCTCTTTGACAATACGTGAAGATTATTTACAATTAAGAGGTCAAAAGAGACTGCCGTTAAATTTAGTGCATAAACAAGATCCAAGTTGTACTTAACAAATTCTTGTGATTTTATGCGTCTATTTATCTGCAACTGTAAAATTGCAGTTGCGATCTTGCCCTTGAATTTAGTGCCTGGCTCACACTATTGGCCACAACGCGATGCAACGGGTGTTCATGTCGTGCACTCGCTATAATACAAAGATCTGCAATTCCAAAGTCAATGAAGTACGATGAGGCTTATGGTCGTCAACCTTTTAGTCGAGCATGTGCCAATTCCTCAAATTACCAGACCAATCGGTCATTCAATCGCCAAGTATTTAACTATAGCCTAAATCTGCGATCGACAATACAAAAAGAGCATTAAAGCTTGCTCTGGTCGTCGACCTCATAGATCGCTTGCAGTTTGGAGGAATAAGGATCACGAAAAAAAAAACTTTATGAGCTAACTGCGTTGAGGATTTCAAGAAGGCTCTAAAATCGTGCTGTACAAGACTTCCTCACAGTGGTAGCGATTGGTATGAATACCTAAGCTTCAAGGTACAAATGCCACGTCTGCTTCGTCCTTAGTGGACCACACAATTTTCAATCCCACATTGCGTTGCTTCTGATCACGATCCTCTTTTTGTGACAAAATGTGTCGACACGTGACAGCAGCCAAGAGACTTAGAAACTATTCCGTCGCTTTTATTTCCTAGCCGAGCCAATTCGTTAACCTCTAGAAATTATTATCCATTTTAGTACCCATTTTTAGTCCAATCTAAAGTCTTCAACTACTATCAGAACGCATTTCCTCGCAAAAATGTAAGCTCAGATGGCTTGCCATTGATATAATAAGTGTGTCCATTCCGCAAATTGCTCGCTCGCACACACTTAGGAGGCCAATGCTCTCCATCGTGCGTCTACGTCTGTCATCTTCAGCGGCCCCTCGCTCCTTTCCGTTGCTGCGTCGTTCGGCGTCCACGCTAGCTGAGCCCGTATTTGATAAGCGCGACGGCTCCAAGGGCGAAATTGACAGTGCGCGCGCCTTTATCGAGTTTCCGCGCGAGGCTGACCCTTACCGCGACGTGGTAGAGCGCTTGCACGATTGGAATGAGATCAATTCAGGCTGCCGTGACGCTGTAGAGCGCAAGATCCAAGCAGCACGCTGTATGGACTGTGGCACCCCGTTTTGCCAGACCAACACGGGCTGTCCCGTGAACAATCTCATTCCCGAGTGGAACGAATTGGTTTTTCGGGACGAATGGAAGGAGGCCAGTGACCGCTTGCACAAGACCAACAACTTTCCCGAGTTCACGGGACGCGTCTGCCCCGCGCCGTGTGAGGCGGCGTGTGTCGCTGGTCTCGTGGACGATCCGGTGACGATCAAGAACACCGAGTACGCAATTGTAGACCGCGCGTTTGAAGAGGGATGGATTGTGCCTCGGATCCCACGCCGAAATGGTCTACGTGTGGCTGTTGTAGGCTCTGGTCCAGCGGGACTCGCGGCCGCGGACCAGCTGAATCAAAAGGGCTACTACGTCACGGTGTACGAGCGTGAGGATCGGGTCGGGGGCCTCTTGATGTATGGCATTCCGAATATGAAGCTTGACAAGAAGACTGTCAATCGTCGCGTTGAGTTGCTGCGAGAGGAAGGGATTGATTTCGTCACGAACGCGACTATTGGCGTCACTACGTCCGTGGAACAGCTACAAAATGAGAATGACGCAGTCGTTCTGGCGCTAGGATCCACTGTCCCGCGTGACATGGTCATTCCTGGCCGCCACCTCAAGGGCGTGCATTTTGCGATGGAGTTTTTGACAAAGAACCAGAAGCGGCTCATGCTGACCGTGGACGGGAAGCTCCAGAGCGGTTGGGACCGCAACTTTGTCACGGCGGAAGGCCGGGATGTCGTGGTCATTGGTGGCGGTGATACTGGGACCGACTGCATTGCCACGTCCATGCGCCAGCGGTGCAAGTCGGTCGTTAATTTGGAGCATAATCCAGTGCCTCCAGCGCAGCGTGCCCCGGAAAACCCGTGGCCAGAGTACCCGCGTATATACGGTGTCGACTATGGCCACGCTGAGGTCCGTTCGGTGTTTGGTGAAGACCCACGGCGATACTCGCGCGTCACAAAGGCATTCATGGGCAATGCTCAGGACGAGATTACGCACGTAGTGACGATTCTAGGCGAAAAGGATCCCAAGACCGGTTTGATCACAGAGGTATCTGGTACTGAGGAGGAAATTCCGTGTGATCTCGTGCTCTTTGCCATGGGTTTTGTTCACCCGGAGCAAAACATTGCCGAGGGCCTCGGGCTTGAAGTGGATCAACGTCGCAACATTCGTGCTGCGTACGGAGACTACCAGACGTCCGTCGAAGGTGTGTTTGCTGCAGGTGATTGCCGTCGCGGTCAGTCATTGGTAGTGTGGGCGATTAACGAGGGTCGGGGGGTTGCAGACGCGGTGGAGCGGTACTTTTTAAACGAAGGCTTTCAGCCAGAAGTATCTCAAAACCAACGCTTCGGATAGGAATCGCATCGCTGGTCTGTACACACACGCATAGAGAACCCTTGGAGATTTGTTACAACGACGCTTATTTTTTAGGGCAACACCCGGCAAGGACCGTAGGAGAGTTATTAGAAATGATTATTGTTACACGTGAAATTCAATGTTTCTTGAAAGGTACTTTAAACACAAAATTTGAGCGCGGGAGACCGTCAATGTTACTCCGCTGTGAACGTGCACATTGTGAACGTAGTGGCATCGCGCACGAAAAAGTGTTCTTTTCTTTTTGTGGCAATGTTATCACGATTGACATGTTGATGTCGTTGCAGTTGCTTAGAATAAGCGAGAAACACGTCGGATTTGGTCAGGTAATGAATGGAAGCAAGAGTTGCCAAGTGCGATCCGGTTGCCGAAATCTATTATAAGTTGGTTATGGTTAGGTTTACGTTATAAAGTTCAGTTCTCCTTTGATGCTCGAGTGTTTAGTGCCTTCTTGAGGCTTGCGCTGCGATCAGCGACAGTAAATAAGCCTTCCCGGGCAGACGTCGCTTGGTGAACCGCTGTTGTGGTACATTTATTTTATGGGTAAAATACCCTTTGGTTTCCTTAAAAAATAAGATAATTACTAAAATCCCATTTATTATGGGCAACGTATGTGGCAGCGGCCAGACATTAATCTGGCTGCGGAAATCTATTTTAAATTAGCTAGAGTAAGGTTTTAGACTTTAATAAGTAAACAAAATTATGAACCCACCTTTGCAAGGCAACAAAAGCGCTATTGGTGCGGATCATTGACTGAGTCTGTCAGTGTTTTCGACATTGGAATGTCTGAGTTATTACACTCCAATGTTGAAACATTGATTTTGAGAATATGAAGGTGGAACGGCACGTACTCCGTCGAGTGACACTCATTGTAACAACGATTCGCTGAATGCTAAAAGCATTGTAGGCCTAGGCGAAGTTATCAAGGGTGTAATATTACTGAGATACGTGGAGTGGCACGTCTGAGTCAACCGAGTGGTCGGCCGGGGTGGTACCATACTGAGTGTCAATAGTGACACTATTGGCGGTTTGCCAGGGCATTTCGGGTCAAACCCTTTTAATGCACGTGTGGTGACATGTCAACGGTCACTGGACAAGGAAGTTGAGTTACACAACTCCTCGTCAGATGTCGGATTAGACACCAGCTCTGGTATAGAACTAATACAGGCTAAAGAATTTGGGACGTGAATGTCCCGACTTCTAAGATGCGTATTGTCTCCTCTCCAAGACAGGGGGGACGCGAAGCGTCTATACGCTTACAAAGTGATTCCAGCGAACACTTTCATACGCTTGTAAATGGTGTAACCGGTAACATCGAGGGAGAAGTTAGCCTTCCGGCAATCCCTTTACTGAATGGTCTTTTAGAGCTAGACGAAACGTCTATGAGGGGGTGCGGCCGAGTCTTAAAGTCTGGCGGCTTATCTGAGATGGTCATTCGACAAACGATTAAGTTTAATTCATCGTCGCTTCTGGACAAAGCTGTTCCTGGAGGGCAAAACTGCTGCGCTTAGTGCGCGGAGTGGATCATCGATCCTAAAGATCTTACGGATCCATTCTATTCCTTGATTAAGAAATTCTGAGATGTGGTATGCACCAATCCACTACCTGTTTACAGTCGGATAGAGGTGTCCGTCATGAAATTGACTTGGTTCCGGGAACCCATATACTGTATTACCCGACAATGGCCTTTACCAAAGGAACTGTGTGACGTCATTAAAAATTTCTTCCGTGCTAAGCACGAGGCTGGAGTGGTACGAGAGAGCGAATCTCCTCATTCGACACCGACATTTTGTGTCATAAAGCCAAATGGTAAACGGCGCATTGTACATGCTTATAATAAGCTTAACGCTGCCACTTTACCAGCACAACCCCCATTCATAGAAATGATGTTCTTCAGAACAATATGGTGGGATGTACAATGTACAGTGCTCTTGACTTATTTATAGGTTTCTACCAACTGATATACAGATCACGCTTCATTACGCACGGCGAACAAGTCGCCCCATCTCTCGCAGAGAATGGCTCGATGGCTATCCTTTTTCGCCGAATACAACTTCGAGGTGACGTATAAGCCCGGCAAGCAGAATGCTTTGGCTGATGCGTTATACGCAGGCCGGATTATGAGCTCTCTCATTCACCGACTATACTATCGCCTATTACTGAATTAATCCGTTCGGCTTACGCCAAAGACGAGCAGTCTGTAGCTCTGCTACGAGCTCTCAAGAGCACTAATTCGAATTTTAAATTGTTGGCACCTTTGCGTGCAAGCTTACATCGATTTTTTATATAACAACCTGTTGCTTTATTGCACAAACATCGCGGACCCTCCGCGTGTCGTTGCTCTTCATGATGAGCATTTGAGGTACCGAATTCTATACGAGGCACACGGTACTGTCCTTACTGGTAATCTCAGTAGAGAAAAGACCTACGGCTCTGAAGCCAGATTTATTGGTAAACCAAACTTTATAAATGGTTCAGCACATACGTTCGCACATGCGAAACCTGCCAACGCGTTAATTCCTCGGCGCACGTAACTGCACCACGGGCAAGTCTGCCCGTACCCACAGGGTGTTACCGAAAGATATGGCCGGTAACGCCGGAATCGTGGTCTTTGTTGACCAATATAGCAAAATGACTCACTTAGCGGCTGTGCCGGATACCGTTGATGGTGAAGGTACAGCATGGCTGTTTATCGATCGCGTGTTCGGGTTTCGACAACACGGTTTGCCTGCGGCAATTGTCTCTGATCGAGACCTCCGTTTCACGGGTAAATTCTTGTAATTGATTTTCCGAGTGCTTGGTACCAGATTAAACATGTCCACCGCGGACCATCCCCAGACCAATGGTCAAATTGACGTGGAAATCCCGTCATTGAAGACGTTTTACGCAGTGTGTGGTGCTCAGTCACCAAAAACTCTGGATCCCAAAGCTCCTAAGGTAAAATTTGCATTTAATAACGCCGTCTATGCTTCTACAGACTTCACTTCGCTCTATGTCAACGGTTTCGCCCACCCACGCGTTCCTTTAACGATGTCACTGCTTGGTTCAGGGCTTGGTGGGGGGAATTAGCCGATATGTTTGCTGATATAAGCCCTGTACCATTCGGAAATAAGTAAGCGAGTTTCTCGCAACGCGATGTAGTGTCTCCAGTCCTTACAACTTATTTCCAAAGGTACCTGGGAACTTTTTTTGACCAAAGGTTTCTAGGTTTCACTCCCGCAGATTCTTGAAGTCACGATGGCTGACAGCCAAGACAAACAGAAAGAACAGGCAGATGCCAAAGGCAGAAGGTGTATTAATTCTTATACGGTCGGAGACGGAGTTTTAATAAATGCTAAAATCTACCTACCAACTTGGTTTCCGCGGCCCTCATGACCAAATCACACTTGTGCTTTTTTGGACCATTTACAGTCGTGATCAAGAAGAGCCTAGCTTATACGCTAAACCTTTCTAGCAAGCTGCGTAAACACCCAGTGTTCTACGTCGGCTTACTAAAGCATATCGAACCCTTTCCACGTGGACTTGAAGGCTCTAAAGCCGAAAAGGACGGCCATGCCGCAGACTGCTGCATCCGCACCAGGATGTCCATCTGACCTTGTAAGCGAGGCTGCTGACGTTCCAGCATTGAAAGACGGCTTGGACCGCCTCAAAAGAGCCTTCAATCCGAGCAAGGCCCTCGCGAAGAAGTAGCACCTCGAGCTTTAAAGCATCAAAAGCTTCCGCCGAAATTTCGGCCCCCCTCCTAAAGCTTTCCGTGAACGCTTCGAGAAACGGACCAGAGTCGGTGCGCGCTATAAGTTGCACCGTTTGTCTAGAGAGGTAGGGATTCCTTGCCTCTCGTCGGGGGACTTATGCCCATGCTGCTTTAAGGGTGTCGGCCATGCTTTTAAGAAGCATATTCCCGCAAAGATCCCCACTGGAGGACTCTCGTCTCTTACGAGATGTGTCAAGGGATTGAGAACCTCAAACCTTTTTACGAGCGCAGGAAGCGCTTATTCTTGCTGGAGCTTCTGCCAAGGAGGATGGGTCTCGTCGTACTGCAAGACGAGACCTGGAACGTCCAACATCAGTTGGGAACGAGGTTCCCAACTATCATGTGAGGGTGGATACGATCGAAATAACTCGTTTGAACCCCCTTTGCCTCACAGTGGTTAAAAAAACTTTCACAAAAAAAGTCCTCCCTCGGAACTGGCCAGTCGGTAATTGCCTTGATCTTTTCGGGATTAGGCCGCACGCCGTGTTCACCGACGATGCACCCAAGAAGTGGTATTTCGCTTACAGCGAATATACACTTCTTGAGATTTGCATACAACTTATGCTTTCGCATAAGTGTAAGAACCTGACGAACGTGAGTTTTAAGAACTTCCACGTCCCTCTATCAGTCCATGGCTCGGCTATGGACGAATACATCGTCGAAATAACTCGGTGCGAATTCTCGCACCGGTCTCAACAGATCCGTTACGCATCTGTTGAATGTTGCAGGAGCCCCTGTGGCATTAGTCATTCCCAGAGCATCCCACGGGGAGTGCTCACTGCTGTGTACGGGATGTCCCGTTTATCCGCCACCCTCTGTTGTAACGGGGTGTATCGTTACATCAAATTAACACTTAAAGGTTGTTAATTAGTATAGTCGATGTCAAGGGACTTAGAAAGTTCCTGGTTTAGCGGCGTACTTGCACAAGTACTCTCGCAAATATGTAACGGGGCACTACTGACTTGTACTGCTTCAGTACAAGTCCACTTCGCATTGCCTCAGTGCGAGTGGTGCCTCACGTCACTTCACGTACACTAGTAGGTGCAGAGAAAGACTCTCTTTAAAAAAATTTGCGTTAAAAAGAATTAAGTAATAACTGTATTAATTAATTAAGTTCTTCTTGTCTATCTACTTAAGCTAACTTAATTATAATCTAATACAAACATGTAATTAAGTCATATCCGTCTTTCTCTTTGCGCGGGTCCAGCGCTGACTGGACCGCGAAGAAAGTAGATATAATGATCAATATCTACCAATAGACAAGCTTTTAAAATAAGACCATGCAAAGTAATATTCTCCAAATAGTATCCACCTTTTAGATAATACATTAATTAACAAATTTAAGTCTTAATTACATGTAACGATACACCCCGTCACATCAATTCTCCCTTGACGGCAATCGCTGTGACTGTCATTGGGTAGAGTGGTCACTATAAGACCACTTTATTAAAAGCAATATTGATTGGTCAAAACCATCATTTTCAATTATATCGCATGGTTTAAAGGTCCATGCGTTATGCGAATAGTGCGGCGCTTTCGGCTGCAGTACACCCAGCCGCGGGCGACGCATTATTGTCTCTTGCAGCAGACGTTTCATCTGCCGTAGTATCATCTTCTCCCGCAACACTAGATGCTGCGGGTGCACGTGGCGAGTCACCACGTCAGTGCGACCCCTCTTTAGAGATTGACTATGAATGCGAGTCGGACGAAATGACCGACTCAAAGAGAGCAGAACAGTCGCCTGATCGTCGTCGGGCGGTTGGCTATGAGCCTTCGAATGAGGGGGCTCATTTAAGTAGACGTGCTGGTAGCATTCGCTACAGCATGTTCGGTTCCGACGATGAGGATGAATCCTCATCGCCGGCACCGTCTCCCGTGCCGTCACCCGCACATATTTCTGTGTGTGGTGATGACGATCGCGGTAGCCATCGTAATAAAAGTTCTTGTGGTACCACTGCGTCGGTGAGTACCACTCGGGGGATCGTTGACAGTAAAATGTCTCGTCTTGCCCCTGAGAAGAAGCCGTGGCTTTTTCCCAAACAGCTAATTCATAGCTTGTCTGGAGAGACTGCTCCTCACAGTAAATGTCTCTTATTCATTGCGACAAAGCTACATGGTCTTGATCCCAGCGCGAAGAACTTTCGCGCTGAGGTAAAATTTTATCTCGATGCTTTCTTAAGCATCGATGGTACAGTGGCAACAACAAGCGAGATAAAATCTCGCTGATGCAAGCCTAGAGCGCATTCATTCGCAATGTCAAAGACATTGGACGCGAACCTGGCTTCAAAGACTTAACGCGATTCGCATTAAGTTTGAGAAACGAACTCCAACCGGTGCAAGGTATGAATTGCATTGGTTGTCTTGTTAGGCAGGACTTCCATGCCTCACGTGCATTATTTTCTGTCCGTCTTGTGTTGACAACATGAAAAGAGGATGTTTATTTCTTTTCTTCGCCCTGGGGAAGGGTTCGCGTATCTATATGAAAAGAGGATGTTTAGATCTTTTCTTCGCCCTGGGGAAGGGTTCGCGTCTCTATCGAGATACGCGATTTTGCAATCAATTTACAAGCGTCAGAGGCGCGTTTTTTATGATGAACCCTCTGATCCATCCAATGGGTCTCGTCATACTGACGGACGAGATCCTCAACGTCAACAACCAGCTGGGGGCGAGGCTCCCAGCTGTCATGTGAAGGTGGGTAACCGCGCCAGCGAACAAGAAACTCGTTCGCTGCCCCTTCAAATCACGGTGGTTTGAAATACGTTCCACAAGGAAATGTTGACCACTTTGGGAATCCACCAACGGTTGTGGTGAAGAAGGGAAATTAGATCCGACCCATTTATCGGATCTAATGTCGAGGATAGACAAAATCGATCACTTCCTCCATGATTTGGAGGAGGGACTTGATCACGAGCGCGGCAAGCGTCGCTCGTTGAAGCAGGCGGTGCAGGCTCACCATATCGAGCGGTTGGAAGACCGTTCGAAGAGTGCGTACTCCATGTTTGAGTCGAATGGATATACCACGCTCTTCGTGATGAGCTGTCTTCCCCACATCGCGCTTTCGGGATCTTCGGACCCGGGACAATCTCCAGATTCAGCATGAGAATCTGGTTCGTGACCACAAGAATCGTTTAGCGATTCATGAAAAGGTTGGTCTAATCCGTCTTCGGAAGAAATGGCGTACTGATTGTACGGGCGGAGCCAACCAACTTAAATGTAGGATACGCTCGCATCCTACGTGGCAATTCTATTGTGTATGCATCGGCCTCTGCGGTGCAGTACACAGAATGGTCTAATGAGCTTGGGTAGTTGTTTACTGCTTCATCCATTAGTGACTACACGCTTAGATAAGTTTACCGTAGAGGGTAGTACTAAGTCATTAATTGTAAATGAAAGAACATTTTCTTTTCCATGTTTGTCTGCGTTCCGTTTCTGACGGTTCACTGCGTTAGCAATGGAATCCTGTACGAAACGGATTACTGATTCTCGAGCCAGCAGAAATTCTTCTGCTGACTCATATGCTTTGTATTTTCCAGTGCGCTTTATGCGCACTGCCATGAGATCTTTCTCATCTTAAATGTCGACTGCTTCGATATCGACATCACTCGCGTCGTTAGTAACTTCGACGCGTGATGAGCATGAGCCAGAAATCGTTTGCTCGTGTGAGTCCACCTTCTCCTTGAACGAGACGATTCCTCTAATTGAGTGGGTGACGTAAGCCATTCAGTAAGAACGGTGTATGCATTGTAGACGCATGCACCGAATTATTGATAGCGAATTCGACAATCGGTAAAAAGTCGCTCCAATTCGAATACGATTGGACGTAACCTCAAAGAACCTCTTCGATGACGCGATTTACGCGTTCCATCTAACCATCTGTATCTGGATGAAGTTGACATAGTCAGCCGTGTTCCGAGAGATCGGAACACGAATTGCCAAAATTCCGCCGTATACCGTGGATCTCTATCCGAGACAAGTTCACGGGGTAACCCGTGGAGTTTTGATACCGTGTCGATAAAGACACGGGCACAGCCCGGAGCCGTGATCGACTCTGGTACTGCAGCAAGATGTACCATCTTGCTGAATCTGTCTACAAAAACAAGGATTCCATTGTTTTGGTGATCGTCTTCGGGGATTCGAAGACGAAGTCCATAGATACGGAATGCCAACATTCTGCCGGAAGTGGTACAACTTATGCTTTCGCATAAGTGTAAGAACCTGACGAACGTGAGTTTTAAAACTCCACGTCCCTCTATCAGTCCATGGCTCGGCTATGGACGAATACATCGTCGAAATAACTCGGTGCGAATTCTCGCACCGGTCTCAACAGATCCGTTACGCATCTGTTGAATGTTGCAGGAGCCCCTGTGGCATTAGTCATTCCCAGAGCATCCCACGGGGAGTGCTCACTGCTGTGTACGGGATGTCCCGTTTATCCGCCACCCTCTGTTGTAACGGGGTGTATCGTTACATCAAATTAACACTTAAAGGTTGTTAATTAGTATAGTCGATGTCAAGGGACTTAGAAAGTTCCTGGTTTAGCGGCGTACTTGCACAAGTACTCTCGCAAATATGTAACGGGGCACTACTGACTTGTACTGCTTCAGTACAAGTCCACTTCGCATTGCCTCAGTGCGAGTGGTGCCTCACGTCACTTCACGTACACTAGTAGGTGCAGAGAAAGACTCTCTTTAAAAAAATTTGCGTTAAAAAGAATTAAGTAATAACTGTATTAATTAATTAAGTTCTTCTTGTCTATCTACTTAAGCTAACTTAATTATAATCTAATACAAACATGTAATTAAGTCATATCCGTCTTTCTCTTTGCGCGGGTCCAGCGCTGACTGGACCGCGAAGAAAGTAGATATAATGATCAATATCTACCAATAGACAAGCTTTTAAAATAAGACCATGCAAAGTAATATTCTCCAAATAGTATCCACCTTTTAGATAATACATTAATTAACAAATTTAAGTCTTAATTACATGTAACGATACACCCCGTCACATCAATTCTCCCTTGACGGCAATCGCTGTGACTGTCATTGGGTAGAGTGGTCACTATAAGACCACTTTATTAAAAGCAATATTGATTGGTCAAAACCATCATTTTCAATTATATCGCATGGTTTAAAGGTCCATGCGTTATGCGAATAGTGCGGCGCTTTCGGCTGCAGTACACCCAGCCGCGGGCGACGCATTATTGTCTCTTGCAGCAGACGTTTCATCTGCCGTAGTATCATCTTCTCCCGCAACACTAGATGCTGCGGGTGCACGTGGCGAGTCACCACGTCAGTGCGACCCCTCTTTAGAGATTGACTATGAATGCGAGTCGGACGAAATGACCGACTCAAAGAGAGCAGAACAGTCGCCTGATCGTCGTCGGGCGGTTGGCTATGAGCCTTCGAATGAGGGGGCTCATTTAAGTAGACGTGCTGGTAGCATTCGCTACAGCATGTTCGGTTCCGACGATGAGGATGAATCCTCATCGCCGGCACCGTCTCCCGTGCCGTCACCCTCACTGCGTGGGCGTAAGCCATCAAAATAAAAGTTCTTGTGGTACCCCTGCTTCAGTGGGTACCACTCAGGGGATCGTAGACACTAAAATGTATCGTCTTGCTCCTGAGAAGAAGCCGTGGCTTTTGCCCGAACAGCTATTTAATCGCTTGTTTGGAGAGACTGCTCCTCACAATAAATATCCCTTATTTATTGCGACAAAGCTACATGGCCTTGATCCCAGCGCAAAGAACTTTCGCGTTGAGGAAGAATTTTATCTCGATGCTTTTTCAAGCATCGATGGTATAGTGGCAACAATAAGCGAAATAAAATCTCGTTGATGCAAAACTGGAGCGCGTGTATTCGCAATGTCAAAGACATTGAACCGAAGCCTGGTTTCAAAGACTTAACGCGATTCGCGTTAGGTTTGAGAAGCGAATTCCATCCGGTGCAAGGTATAAATTGCATCGGTTGTCACGTGGGGCAGGACTTCCATGCCTCACGTGGAGTGATCGTGTTGTGTCGACACCACGGAACGATTGAAAAGGGATGTTTATTCCCATTCTTCGCCCTGGGGAAGGACTCGCATCTCTATCGAGATGCGTGATGCGATTGACGTTTTGTAATCGAATTTCACGCGCTAGGGTGCGTGTTCTCCGATGGACCTTCTGATCCATCGGATTAGTCTCGTCATACTGACGGACGAGGCCCTTAACGTCAACAAATAGCTGGGAACGAGGCTCCCAGCTGTCATGCGAAGGTGGATAACCGCCACAGCGATCCATTTAACTCGTTCGCTGCCCCTTCACATCAAGGTGGTTTAGAATACGTTCCACAAGGAAACGTTGACCACCGTGGGAATCCACCAATAGTTGTGGTGGAGGAGGGAAAATTAGATCCGACCCATGTGTCGGATCTAGAGTCGAAGATCGACAAACTCGATCGCTTCCTCCATGATTTGGAGGAAGGACTTTATTACGAGCGCGGTAAGAGTCGCTCGTTAGAGCAGACGTTGCAAGCGCACGATATCGAACGGTGATCCAACAGTTCGAAGAGTGCGTACCCTATGTTGGAGTACGAACGAAAGTATCACGTTCTTCGTGATGAGCTGTTGTCAGCTCATTGCGATTTCGAGGATTTTCGGACCTGACATGACAATTTCCAGATTCAACATGAGAACTGGTTCGTGACCGAATCTTTTAGGGATTCTTGAAAATGGTCAGATCCGTCCTCGGAAGGAACTGCGTACTGATGGTACGGGTGGAGCCGACCAACTTAAACCTTAGGATGCGTTCGCATCCTACGTGGCTATTCTAGTAAGTACGCATTGCCTTTGCGATGCAGCACACGGAAAGGTCTAATGAACTTGGGTAGTAATTTACTGTTACTCGCTAATTGGGTGGGTATGCGTCGTAGACGCATGCACCGAATTATAGATTGCGAATTCAGCCATTGCTTAAAATTCGCTGTAATTAGGATACGATTGCCTCGAAGCATCTCTACAAGGACGCGATTTACGCGTTCCGTATGACCATCTGTCTCTGGTCGATCAGAAGTTGACATAGTCAGCCGTGTTCCGAGAGATCGGAACACGGATTGCCAAAACGCCGCCGTAGACCGTTGATCACTATCTGGGACCAATTCACGGAGTAAACCGTGGAGTTTTAATACCGTGTCGATAAAGACGCGGGCACAGCCCGGAGCCGTGATGACTCTAATACTGCAGCAAGATGTACCATCTTGCTGAATCTGTCCATAAAAACAAGGATTCCATTGTTTCTGTGATCGTCTCCTGGTAAATCCGAAGACGAAGTCCATCGATACGGACTGCCAACATCCTGCCGATAGTGGTAGGGGTTGGAGAGGTGCACGGGATGAAGGGCTAGGCTTCACCCGTTGGCATGCCTCGCAAGCACGAATGTACTTGCGCACAAACTGATACTGGCGGGGCCAGTAAAAGTATCGACTTACTGTGAGGTAAGTCTTCTCACGTCCACGATGTCCACTTGTTGGAGCATCGTGACACTCATACATGATGCGCAAGCGCAAATCATTGGGAGTTGGGACGACAACACTCCGTTTCTGCCGGTCCACCGCATCAGCGATGGAATCCTGTTCCAAACGGACCACTGCTTCTCCAGCCAGCAGGAAATCACCTGCTAACTCGGTTTTATTTTTGCTTCAGTGTGACCGGCTCGCACTGCGGAGATATTAGTCTATTTATTAGTGAGAGCATTATCATTATCATTAATAGTATTGTTATCGATGCTGAGTCTTTCAGCGTCGTTGTCAACGTCAGTAATAGCATTCTCATTATCACTGAAATTGCCCAATTCAATGTTGAATTTAAATCAACATTGATGTCCTTCGCATTGACCTTAGTGCTAATGCGTGATGAGCAAGAGCTAGAAGGTTCTTTGCTCGGGCGAGTCCCTCGCCCCTTGAATAAGAGTCACTCCTAAACAAGGTTGGTATACGTGGATAGCGTAAGTCGTTCACGAAAAAAAGTGTTTGCTTCGTCGAAGCATGCGCTTAATTGTTGACGGCAAATTTTACCATCGGCAAGAACTCGCTCCAACTCTTAAAAGAGTGGACGTATCCGCGAAGTATCTCTTCGAGAATACGTTTTGCACGATCCGTCTGCCAATGTCAGATGATCAAAGCTGACATTTTTTAACTGTGTTCCAAGCGTTTTGAACACTGTTTGCCTGAATTTCGCCGTGTATTTAGGGTCTCGATCTGAGGCCAGTTCACGGATACCCATGGAGTCGAAATGTCGTGTCAATAAAGACACGAGCACAGTCTTTAGCTGTGGTTGACTCCGGGACGGCAGCAATATGTACCATCTTGATAAAACGGTCAACAAAAACAAGAATACATTATTCTTGTGGGTGTTTTTGGGGAATCCGATGACGAAGTCCATAGATGCGGACTGCCAACACTCTTCCGGAACAGGCAGAGATTGTAACGGAGCACGGGATGAAGCACTGGGCTTGATACGTTGACAAACTTCGCAAGCACGTATGTTCTTGTGGACGAACTCGTACTGGCGTGGCCAGTAGGAGTCGCGAGTTATTGTGAGATAATTCTTCTCACATCCACGATGACCACTTGTTGCTGCATCGTGGTACTCATACATAATGCGTAATCGCAAAATATTATGGGTAGGAAGACGACACGAGGTGTGTCGCCAGCAATGGCTGTATGATACAATTAACAATTGCGTGTTGTATATCGATCTGTTGAGGATCGATACAATTTCGACAAAACTTGTAAGGATTGTTTAAATGGATTTCTTGGGTAACACGTCAATCCTTTAAGAGCCTTATCTTCTTGATAAGCTCTTCTAATGTCGTCGAGTAATGTTGACGACGGAACACTTAATTTTGCAACAGTGGCATTATGCTTACTGTTGATTTGCGCTGTCGGCTTGAGATCAGATCGGCGCGAAAGGGCATTAGCGACGACGTTAGTCGTTCTGGTTTGTACTTCTTGGAGAAGTTATACTCCGCAAAGAAAAATAACTATTCGATTGGGGACCTTTGGCGCTGCCTATGCATTCGGTCAGCCACCAGCAGCTGACTCTACAGTGATTAGTCATCACACTGTGATCTTGTGCAGTCGTACTAACGACCGTACCACAAGTGATGCCATCGCACTCGCTCGTAGTACAGCCACACGCTTGTGGACGCTCCAAGACGTTCATCAGATGGTCATCTGATGAACAAGTGGCCCGTCATCCTCGTTGGAGGGATGTCGCGCTCAACATATTTGAGCCTACGACCCTCTAATGACTGGCGACGAATAAAGTTATTCGGCGCTCCAGAGTCCACTAGGGCTCTAAGTGACAAATCATCTGTCACTTTTAATTTCAAGGTGATGAGGGATACCTTATCATCAGGTGCAGAGACACATAATAATTGTGTCGGAAACAACGTTAGTCAAGAGATTCGCAAATTCTCTTGAGGTTGCTGAATCAGTAGGGCGTTGCGCCCCTACTGACCCCGATCGTTTTTTGCGGTCCGTCTCGTTGTTGCAATATTGCAACAACGTTGTACCCGCGGCCGTTGCCCTTTTTGACATTCGGTCCATAATTACGTTCAGTACTTCTCGGTACTGGGCGTGGGGCATCGCACTCATGAGCGTAGGGTCCAAACCTTTGGCAGCGATTGCAATTCTGCAATCGCTTATTGCTCGAAAAGCAATCACTCTCGCTTTCGACGTAAGAGAGATTCATGGGTTCTGAACCTCCTAACTCGTGTCGTCTTGGAGGACGATACGATGACGAACTAGCTTGAGCCTGTCTCAAGCTAAAGTCCTCCTGTTCCACTATGGATATTGCTTCTTCAAGCGTATCCAGTTCCAAGCGGAACAGGTGGGACTTTACGGGACCATCCGTAACATCTTACATGAACACCTTAATCAACGTGTTTTCATGGACTTCCAATAAAACTTTTAAAGATTTACCGGCTTAATATCGATCTTCATCCGATCGTATACACAACACGCAACGGCTTACTGTACTACACAGCCGTTGCGGCGACACTCCACGTGTCATCGTCCCGACTCACAATGATTTGCGCTTACGCATTATGTATGAGTGTGATGATGCATCAACAACTGGGCATCGTTGACGTGAGAAAACCTATTTCACAGAAAGTTGCAACTTTTTCTTCCCCCGCTAGCATCAATTCCTGCGCAAGCACATTCGTGCTTGCGAGGTATGTCAACGGGTGAAGCCTTGCACCTCCTTAACCCCTACCACTTCCGGCAGAGTGTTGGCAGTCCCCATGTATGGACTTCGTCTTCGGATTTCCGATTTTCCGAAGATGTCGCATGTTTAACGAGTCCATGCGTTATGCGAATAGTGCGGCGCTTTCAGCTGCGGCACATCCAGCCGCGGGCGACGCATTACTATCTCTTGCAGCAGACGTTTCATCTGCCGTAATGTCATCTTCTCCCGCAACATTAGATGTTGCGGGTGCACGTGGCGAGTCACCACGTCAGTGCGACCCCTCTTAAGAGATTGACTATGAATGCGAGTCGGACGAAATGGCCGACTCAAAGAGAGCAGAACAGTCGCCTGATCGTCGTCATGCGGTTGACTATGAGCCTTCGAATGAGGGGGCTCATTCGATTAGACGTGCTGGTAGCATTCGCTACTGCATGTTCGGTTCCGACGATGAGGATGATCCTCATCGTCAGCACCGTCTCCCGTGCCGTCACCCGCACTTATTTCTGTGCGTGGTAATGATGATGGCGTAAGCCATCGAAATAAAAGTTCTTGTGGTACCCCTGCTTCAGTGGGTACCACTCAGGGGATCTTAGACACTAAAATGTCTCGTCTTGCCCCTGAAAAGAAGCCGTGGCTTTTGCCAGATCAGCTATTTAATAGCTTGTCTGGAGAGACTACTCCTCACAATAAATATCCCTTATTTATTGCGACAAAGCTTCATGGCCTTGATCCCAGCGCAAAGAACTTTAGCATCGGCGGTAAAGTGGCAACAAAAAGTGAGATGAAATCTCGTTGATGCAAGCCTGGAGCGCGTGTATTCGCAATGTCAAAGACATTGGACGCGAAGCCTGGCTTCAAAGACTTCACGCGATTCGCATTAAGTTTGAGAATAAGTTTGAGAAAAGAACTCCAACCGGTGCAAAGTATAAATTGCATCGGTTGTCACGTGAGGCTGGTCTTCCATGCCTCACGTGGGGTCCCTGTCCGTGTTGTGTAGACAACTCGAAGAATGTAATAGGGGATGTCTATTCCCGTTCTTCGCCCTGGGAAAGGGCTCGCATCTCTATCGAGATGCGTGATGCGATTGCGATCACAAAAACAATGGAATCCTTGTTCTTGTAGACAGATTCAGCAAGATGGTATATCTTGCTGCAGTACCAGAGTCGATCACGGCTCCGGGAAGTGCCCGTGTCTTTATCGACATACAACTTATTCTTTCGCATAAGTGTAAGAACCTGACGAACGTGAGTTTTATGAACTTCCACGTCTGTCTTACCGTCCATGGCCCGGCTATGGACGAATACATCATCGAAATAACTCGGTGCGAAATCCCGCACCGGTCTCAACAGATTTGTTACACATCTGTTTAATGTTGCAGGGGCATTACTTAGCCCCTGAGGCATCACTAGCCATTCCCAGAGCATCCCACTGGGAGTGCTCACTGCTGTGTACGGGATGTCGGGGTCACGCATAAGGATTTGATAGAACCCATCCATCAGATCTGTAGACGATAAGTTGGTTCTCTTAGGCATACCAGCTATGATTGCGTCTTCTCTAGGTATCGGCTTTTGAGCCGGTACCGTTGCAGCATTCATTTTATTGAATGCGTGCACTATCCGCCACCCTCCTGTTGTAACGGGGTGTATCGTTTCATAAAATTAAGACTTAAGGGTTGTTAATAAATAATTATCTAAAAGGTAAATAATATTTGGAGGATATTACTTTATGTAGTAATGTTCAGAAATCTTATCCATAAATAGGTATAGACCATTATATCTATTTATTCCGCAGCCTAATCAGCTGTAGATGTAAACAAAAGAAAGAGAGAGAGACAGATAAGATAAGATTTCTAATGCATGTTTAGTATTAGTTTATAATTAAGTTAGCATTAACAGATAGAAAGCAGATATGCTTAATTATATTAATACAGTTTTCATTTAACCCTCTTTAAACCTAGTTGTCTTAAAGTGAAGTCTTCCTCTGCACATACTAGTGTACGTGAAATAACGTAAGGCACCACTCGCAACTGAAGCAGTACAAGTCGTAGTGCCCCTTTACACCTGTGGCCTTTGGTACACAGAAGGTCGGAGAGCTATGTGTGGAGGTTGACTCCCTCACATGGCCCGCTTTTAAACGATCGAAAAAGAATTTATCGATCGTTGGTAGTTGTTCACAAAGCAGTGGTCACTGCTTCATGACACAGTACTTCGAGCCCGGTTTGAGCTCGATCTCATGTCGAGTGCATTTACCCTTAGACAACTCGCATGAAACTGTCTCAGAAAAAAAAATACAATTTTGAATTATATCAAATCCTTGTATACAGGATTTGTCGTAAGTGACTTCCAGGATTGAGTAGTATTTCTTTCAATCCGAGTCTTCACATCGAGGACACTTTCGTCCATCGATGAGCTGCTCAGAACCCATTCGTTCTCTGCAAAAATTACCGCTGACCGGATATCGGTTACGTATTCGTCCTCTGTGACGAGTACGCAGATCTGCTTGATTCTACCACTATGCAGATCTCTCAAGAACCGCTTGGGTTCTAGGGTTGGTAATTGAGTTATCTCCGAAGTTAACTTCGGAGGCGCATACAGATCAAGAGTATAAGCGCCTACTCTTGATCCGTCATTAACCAAGACATTCAATGTCTCGGTTTCTTCCTGGGATTTATCCACAGGCTGCCGAGGGATCAATTCCTCGGAATACTGAAGTCTAGTTACTTCAACTATTTAAGAAGATTTCTCCTTCAGTACGTGGGGGCCTCTTCCCTCAACGTCTTCCGAGTGTGATTGTGCTATCACAGTCGGGTCCTCTACGGTCGACTCTCTACTCGACCTAGGATCATCGTGTTGTCCCTTTTGGGCAACCGGTATACTCCTTGAATGTCGCCCACTAAGCGTACATTCATGTCTCAATCCACTCGACCTTTTCGAGTGGTGGACCTTCGGCGCTGCCTGTGCATTAGCACAGCCGCCGGCAGCTGACTCCACAGTGTGCTTAGTAATCACACTGTGATCTTGTGCAGTTGTACTAACGACCGTACCACAAGTGAGGCTATCGCACTCACTCATAGTACATCCAAACGCTTTTGGACGCTCCAAAGCGTCCAATAGATGACCATCTGATGAACAAGTGACAGGCATTTTTACGGACCGATGCTGCCAGCTGATTCTTGGCTCATATTTTTTGAGCCAAGGTAAACCTAAGATGACATTAAATTTGTTATCCAAATCCAGTACGATGTGATTATCATCGTACTGTAAATCTTTATACGTGTAGTGACATTTCACTACGCGTTTCATTACTTTTATCAATGCGCCTGTCGCTAGACGCACCGTCATCCTCGTTAGAGGGATGTCGCGCTCAACATATTTGAGCCCACGACCCTCTAGCGACTGGCGACGAATGAAGTTATTCGACGCTCCACAGTCCAATAGGGCTCCAAGTGACATATCATTTGTCACTTTTGACTTTTAAGGTGATGAGGGATACCTCATCGCCAGGTGCAGAGACACATAATGATTATGTGTCTGGAGCAACTTTAGTCAAGAGATTTGCAAATTCTCTTGATGTTGCTGGATCAGTAGGGCGTTGCGCCCCTATTGAGCCCGACCGTTTTTTTAAGGTCCGCCTCGCTGCTGTGATTTCGCAACAACGTCGGACCCGTGACCGTTGCCCTTTTTGCATTAGGTCCATATTTATGGTCAGTACCTCTCGGTACTGGGCGTGAAGCACTACGATTATTAGCATAGTGTCCTAACTTTTGACAGCGATTGCATTTTTCTGCAATCGCTTGTTGTTTGAAAAGCGAGGTCTCTCGCTTTCGATGTAAGAGAGGTCCATGTGCTCTGGACTTCCTAAATCGTGTCGTCATGGAGGACGATACGATGACGAACTAGCTTAAGCCTGTCTCAAGCTTAAAATCCTTCTATTCCGCAACGGATGTTGCTTCTTGAAGCGTATCCAGTCCCAAGCGGAACAGGTGGGTCTTTACGGGACCATCCGTAAGACCTTGCATGAACACCGTAATCAACGTGTGTTCTTGGACTATGTTATTTGTTATACAACTCGCTAAGAGTCGTATGTGCTGAAAATATGCGTGAACATCACGCTTGCCTTGCTTAAGTTTCAGAAGCTCTGAACGAGCTCTGAACTCAGCCCTTGGCGGTTCAAACGTCTGTTTGAGCCGGGCTTTAAAAGCCTATAGCGACCCAAAGACGTATGGGTCGCGCAACGTAAGGCTCAATGCCCAAGTTTTGGAGCGACCTGCCTAATCTGATTGAGCGAATGCGACTTGCATTTGCTCGTCGACGATGTGACGTGCCCTTAATGCATCGTCCAACTCGACAAACCATCTCAAGAGAGAGTCTTCTTCGACTCCCCTATACTTAGAGATGTCAATCTTTCAGGTTTCCGGACGACGCGTGTGCGTCATCCCAGGTACAGGGTTCTGTACTTGTTGTAACCTCAACAATTCTGCCTGTTGAGAGCCTTGCGGATTAAGCAAGGCTACCTTCTCCTTCGCCTCGTCATGTTCATGTGTATGAACTTGGCGATGATAAATAGAGGGCATCTTTGTCAAAATCGGACAGCATGGCCAAGATGGCATCGTTCCCTACGGTCGAACTCATTCGTTTGACCGCACTCCTTTCTATGTCACTTAGAAAGGAGTAGCTATCACGCGAAACGGACGAACTACAAAGTGCTACCAGGTGTAACGGAGCACTACTGACTTGTACTGTTTCAATAAAAGTCCACTTCGCACTGCCTCGGTGCGAGTGGTGCCTCACGTCAGTTCACGCACCTAGTACGTGCAAAGGAAGACTCTCTTTATAGCACTTGCTTAAAAGAGGTTGATAAAACCGTATTTAATATAATTAAGTTCTTCTGCTTCTGTCTATTAAGTACTAAATTAATTTTAAACTAATACAAAACATGTAATGAAGTCTTATCTGTCTTTTTCTTTTGCGTGCGTCCAGCGCTGACTGGACCGCGGAGAAAGTAGATATAATGGTGTATATCTACCAATAGATAAGCTTTTAGGAAATTACCACGTAAAGATATATTCTCCAAATATTCTCTACCTTTTAGATAATATACAATTAACAACCTTAAAGTGTTAATTTTCTTGTAACGATACACCCCGTTACACGTGTAGATCGGTTGATTCAAACTAAAATCAACCAATTAAAAGAATCACTGTCTTATCGCGTCAATATTACCAAAATTGGTAATATTGGAACTGTTAAGTCGAATTTGATAAAAGACCAAAAAATCTATTGATTTTCTCTTAAAGGAAATCGTATTTATTATTCCTCTTACCGAAAATAATATTTATGAAACGGAAACACCATTACAATGTACTTACAGGGCTTTTTAAATATGACCTGAATGCCTTTAAGAAATTACCCCGTATTCACCTAACATATGCTCCAGCGCAATTAACAAATTGACGAAATTGACAACCAGAAATAATTCGGAGTGTACTACTTCAATAGCTTTTAAATGTCAAGTAAAATTTGACGCTTACAGATTTAATTAATACATCAACATTAAATTACGTAGCATCATTGTTGTTTGTATTATCCTTTTAGTTGTCATCTGTATTGAGCTTTTCCATGCCATTTTCAAGATCTATTCTCTTTCTTGCATCGGCTCTTTTTCTTCTTTTTGCTGCCATTGTTTTTTCAACTGGGTCTATCTCTCTTTTTACAGTCTCTGATTTGCTTGTAGCTCCTTTTGCGGTTGAAGCTGTATCAGTAATCTCTTTCGCGGCTTCTTGGAACAACTTCTCGTCTTCTTTGGAGAATTTGAATAGTTTGGAGCTGGAAAACATTCTCTCCTCAGATTTCGCAGATTTGCGCAGTTCTCCAGCTTTCAGGTATCTAGCAACTGGCGCGACTGGGATTGTGTCACGCATTTCCTGCTCTATATTAGCGGCTACGAGGAAAGCACTCGAATCTCCGAGGGAAATCGCAGACACAAAAATACTGCTAATCAGGAGCATACGCACCATGTCGCTCGTTGAAATAAGAAAGAAAGAGATCTTACTGAGACGGAAGCAAAATGATAATGACTCGCTCCAATTAAAACTGTAGCGGTCTCTTGAAAACAAAAATTAAAATTAGACGAGTCATGCAATCGATTGCCACCAATGAAGTGGTGGTAGCCTTGTCGCAGTAGACCTAATGCGAAAAAGATTAGATTTTTTATGCAAGTTGTAAGGGATAGTGACGCTAACAATAGCAAGTATGAGCTAATATAACGAGACTTTCGAAAAACTCCGATCAGGTGGAAGATCCAATACCATTTATCTTGCTTGAAATAGAATGGGGGACCTGACTGTGCGGTGACCATAGGCTTTGTTAGTTTGCAGTGGCTATCGGGCAATAAATATCTTATGATAGATAAAGAGTAGACATGACAGTCCTGTTTATCATACAAGAATGTCACTGTTTAGCAATTTGTGCCTCCCCCAACCGAAGTTTCTTAAAAAAAGAACGAGCGGATAACGTGATGCGCTGGCATGCGCGAATCCACTTTTATGGACAAGACGTGAGCGGGACGACATCCTCCCGTTCCTGGACGGAGATAAAGCCTTTTAGCGTAGGACACGTGGAAATCTTGACTTTTTCGTTGCGACAAATAGAGCCGGCATCTGATTCATATAAATATGATGGCTTCTTTTTGCACGAAAATTAACGACACGTTTGCTTAACAAATAAGACAAAGCACAACATATTGAATATTTTGCAGCCAATATCACGTGCTTAGGTATTTAATAGACTCATTGCGCCATTAAGATATAAAGTAATGTCATATCGAACCATTGTACAAGCTCAACAATTGCTGTGGTCACAATATCGGAAGCAAGCCGACAACTAATCGAGATGCCGTAAAAAAAACTTCCAGCAACTTTCTTGGACTGTTCGGAAATGGATGCGACATTCATGCGTTATTTCGCATCGCAAGCATTGAGCTGGAAAAAAGTTCAGATTAATTAAGACCATGTTTTTACCACCAGCTGCAGAAACGAAATTTCAAATATATACATCACGCTCATCGATAATTGAAATCATCTGGAAGAGAAAATTGGGTATTCATGCGACGATTGAGCGACCAGATGACTTAACACCATGCGACAACACCAAAATATAGTTAGCCCCGGGAGTGATGACACAGCCATTTTAAAAAGTTGCGTTTTAACCAATATTGTGTCGACACACGCTTCACCACGAGAAATCAAAGCTCCATATATCCTTTTGCAAGGCAAACGATATTTTTACTTGCGCGTAAAGCATGAGATGCAGTTTTGAGGACAAGAAGTATCCTATAATAGCGTCATTGATATTGGAGATCCGCAAGGGAATTTTAGATTTATATGCCCGATAAACAATTTAGGCAACAATAAAAGTATTATTTTGTCCCCAATGATGCAGCAAATGAAGTGCAAGCCACTAAGTAGGAGTGAAGTATGAAAGTAGAATACCTTCACTCGTCTTTTTGGATCCTTTTGACAAATGATGTGGCTAGATTAAAACTAGACACTGTTTTATTCACGTTCGACTAGGGAAATATATTTAAACCAAATGTAATTAAATATAAACTTTATCCAATGATTGGATGCCATCTGTAGATGTGTATTCCTGCATGGCGAGCTTACTTTTTTAAATCGCAGATGATGTCTTGATCCCCTTAAATGCGAAAGCACATTAAGACACAAGGGTGGGTGTAGACAGGTGCTACTATAGCAGCCACGCTCTACTTACGCACACACCTTTAGGCACAGTGAGAAGGCGGTTTGACCGTCTTCTCACACGTGCAGTGAGATTGTTGGTGGGCCCCTAAGCGACCTCACCCAACGAGCTAAGTACTTTAGTACAAGTGTCGTCACGGAAGCGGTAATCCGTCTTCACGTGCGCACTTCTTAAGTTGAAAGTTGTAGGTGGGCAAGTCTTTATGGGGGCACGCTCTACTTAAGCACACACCCTAGCGCAGCGGAGAAGCTGTTTGACCGTCTAATTTCGTGTGCCGTGAGGTAATTGTGGTGGGCGCCTTAGCGACCTCATCCAACGCACTAGGTACTCTGGTAAACGTGTCGTCACGGGAGCGGTGATTCGACTCCTCGTGCGCACTTGATAAGTAGAAAGTAGTTTGAGACCGATTTAAATATAATCGCATTAAATATAAATTCCAATTTTTACCAAATTGAACTGTCATCTCTATTGATTACACTAATATGTTTTGCGAGCGTATCTCTATATATCTCGCGTAACGGATGACGCTAGGCGACATCCCTCCTAATGTGAATGCACCTATGTGCATCACATACACAAGGGTTGGTCACAAATGTGAACCACACTCAAGTGGTGGGTCTAATTACTTTATTTAAGAAATTGACCATCCCCTTGAGTACACCAAGTGTATTTAACGGGGACTGTGTAACATTAGGGCAACTTTAGCCAGTTACACTATCCACTCCCTTAAAGAACGAAGTTACATTTTAAACTTCGATAAAGTGGAAGGAAGAACTATGCTGCTTGACGCGCCGCTAAGTCTCTGATTCACTCTAGCGACCTCTGTTTTCATACACGGCGCCAAAGGTGCCACCTACATGGGCAACGTTGGAGGGTCGTCTGCGAAGACGCCCACTAACTCTTGCATTTAGCGCGCGCGCCGCGTTAACACGCCCTGCAGCGTCCAATGCCTTAGCTGAAACGCCGACCGCTACTGCTGCTGTCGCGTTAACGGGGCTTAAGGATTCATCCCACTTAATCAGTGAGGATGTTGATCCGTCGCTCATTGTCGACTACAATGAGTCGAGACCGTTGCCGTCACCTCAAAGTAATGATGCGGACAAGGATCTCACGAGGAAGGATGATGGCACATTATTGCCCATCCAAACTTCTATCATTGCTCATAACATGGAGACAGCAACACTTACGAATGCTGTCTCGTCGTCTGCGCTGGATAGCGCAGCGACGGTTATTGCGAGCGCTGCCCATAAAGGCGCAGCCGCTTCTCCGTTGGGTAAAACCACACCGTCTTTTGCTCAGACCATTATCCATAATGGTTCTGACATAGAGGATTCTGAGCGTAACGCTCCGCCGACGACGCGTGAATGTGCTTAGTCGCTGTCACAAGCCAGCCGTATTAAACGTGGCTGTGTGACGGGTGGCATATCACTTATGCTCCCTCTCTCTGAATGGCCTCGTGTAAACGGGACAATAGCGTCGCTCAAAAAACGCGCTTTTCTAAATGCTCAAAACTATTATGGTGTCATTAAATTATGGAAGACCCGGTCGTGTTGCGTTTAAATGAAACGCCCGACCAATACGAGGCGAAATTCTTGCGCCGCATTCATCCGCATTCCGATGCGATGATACAGCGGTCGCAGCGAATTAATATCGCCCGCTTGCGTGTGAAAGAAATCATGGGCGGTACTGTACCCCCTGTTTCTTCTCACTACGCTACTTCTGCTAGTCCATTTGAGACTAGCGAAGAGGCCTCAGCTGGTGCTCCTTTTCATAGGCAGTCACCAAGTAAATTCACCGTCTCCCTCATCTGATCGCCGCTAGACTCACAGTCGGCGTCACCATCGTCTTCTTCGACGAATGGGGGTATGAGGCTCATTTGAGTCTACATACCGTTTCAGACGACCCACTTAAAATACGGCGCGTCTTTATATACGAGGGAAGGGTGAGCCTATAATTTGAGTCACCAACCTCTATTACCACCTTAAAGGGCCCAATGAAACGGTGCAACAACTTCGTAGTACCTCCAGGTAGTACAAAAATTGCATTTTTAGGTAGGGTAGCAATACTTAATAGTACTTTTTCACCCACTTTAAAGCGTTCGTTAATTTTGAGACCATTTCGGTCAGCATATTCTTTTTGCTTGTCCTGTGCGCTTGCCATCTCGTCACGGACTTTTCGTGTGATGGCTAATCGCTTAATCAAAAAGCGTTGAGCCTCGCTCACGCTTTTAGCATCAAACTCGCCTATGATACCGCCGAGAGGTCGGTCATAGGACGTAGTTTTATTGACCACTGCTAAACTGGCAGGGTCACTAGGGAAAGTTCATGTCTTTAAGCTGATAGTGTAATGGGGCACACATCGGTTGGAGAACCGTTGTTGTGGTACATTTACTAAATGGGTAAAATACCCTTTATCTAATTTTAAAATAGTTAGTTGCTTAAATCCCATTAAATATGGGCAATAATTATGTGGTCGCCGCCAGATATAAATCTGGGGCCGAAATCTATTTTAAATTAGCTAGGGTAAGGTTTTTAGATTTAAATAATTAAATAAAGTGCAGTTCCTCATTGATCTTAAAGCGTTAAGTGCCTTCCTAAGGCTTGCGCATTGATTTGTAAGAGATAGAAGCCTTTCTAAGGTATATCCTCTTGGGCACTAGTTGCCACTTGGCTTTACGAACCCCTGAATCCCTTGAACTAGGATTCCTTAAGCTTTAATAGCATGTACGACTCCCAGAGTTGTTAAACCCATAAGCTCAATAGAACTAAGTGACTCTCTGAGTCTGAGAGTCTTTCTCTGACTTTAGGAGCGTGATAGCTCCGCTACACCTGGTAGCACTCGTAGTCAACCTACGCCTGAGTCTTTACAAGACTTATTTTTTACGACAGTGAAAGAGGTTCCAGAATTGTCAGAAGCGCAACGCGCCGCTTATGACAAGCTCAAAATCTTATTCGGGCTTGAGCACGTGGAATTTATTATTTCCCAGGGACCAGAGGTCCTGCATGCAAGGCTTGAAGCTTTCATGCGGTACAAAGCCTCCCTGATCGGTCAGGTACAGGACCCTTTAGCGGCATCTATGCCTACCCGGTACATCTCCGTACCTGACTCAGAGCCGAGGGCTCGCCCTCTAACTGTAAATGTAAAAAAAAATGAGGGAAAAGAGGGAGAAAATCTCCCTTTTTGAATTGAGCAAATGGAAATGTCCATTGATTACGTCTTGTTCTTACCAGAAAGGCAAATGTGGCTATGGCCATGTCCAAACTTGGAGGTAGAGCCATAGAGTGGGCATTAATGTGCAGCACATCCATAAACGACGCTTTCCCCTCATGGGATTCGCTGAAACAGCAAGTGACCAGCATGTTTGCACCGCCTGATCAGGCTTTTTGCATGCGAGCACGACTCCTAGCGACTCGGCAGGGTAAAAGAACCCTGGGGGTCTTTGTCCAGGAGTTGAGAACTCTCATTGCATCTATGCATCAAGACCCGGTGCAAGAGGCAATTGTAGTGACCTTTTTTATGGGGGGTCTCAATGAAGGCATTGCCCGGACGGAATTGTTCCGATCTCATCCGGCTACGTTCGAAGAGGCAGTTGCCATAGCGCTACGCGCCGACTTTGACTTTAAGTCTGCCCGCGTTAGCACGCCTGTTTACCGAACAAGCTCTTCGAGCACATGGGTTCCGTCTAATAGAGCGGAACCTATGTTTATAAGCCTCGTTGAGGAAGGAGAAGAGGCTCTTCAAGCTGTGGAACAGCATAAGACCATCCGTAGATGTTATGTGCGCGAATGCACGAAACATTTACGCCCTGCCTGCCCACTTCGAAATTTGCGTAAAGCCCGAAAGAGCTCCAACTCCGACCTATACCAGAGATCTGGTACGGTGCGGGGAAACGTCGATACCCAGTAGATGCGGGGCGCCCTTCTGGGGAAGACCTAGGCTCGGTTAAACCTCAAGGAGGTGAGAATAAATAGAACCTTGCCCCAATTAGCTTGGTGCTCATTTCGATTGTAAAGGGCTTTGGTAAGCCGTGGTCAATTTTAATTGACTCAGGAGTGTCTTGCAATTATGCTCGACGCCTTTCTATTGAGGGAAATCAACAATACGTGGAGGTACTTAGAGCGCATGGAGATAATACAATAACACTGTTTGCTTAGGGACAGGGACTCGGGTCACTGTTCCCAAAGTTCCATTGAACTTAGGTATAAAGTTTCTGGACTTTGACAGTATGGAACGCTGTCTCGTCCTTGATTTGGATTCGAGATATGATCTCATTTGTTGCCTAGCAAAGGTGGGTCCATGACTCTCCAAAACTTTGCTAGGAATATTGCGCGTGGCGCCTAAGGTCTTAGACTTCCAATTGATCCACGGTCAGGGGAGTGAAGACAGTAAAATGTCTCATCTCGCCCCTGAAAAGAAGCCGTGGCTTTTGCCAGAAAGGCTTATCAATAGCTTGTCTGGAGAAGCTACTCCTCACAATAAATATTACTAATTCGGTTCATGATGTTCTAGCCAGGCCATACCAAGAATGAGTCTGTCACTGTTTTAGACATTGGCATGTCTGAGTTAATAAACTCTAATGTTAAAAACATTAATTTTGAGCCCGACTGAGCAGAAATAAGTAAAACGGCACGTACTTCGTCGAGTAACACTCGCTATACTAACGATTCACTAAATGCTGAAAGCAGCGTGCAATATCCCTGAGATACGTGGAGTGGCACGTCTAAGTCCACCGAGTATGGTCGGCCGAGGTGGCACCATCCTAAGTGTCAATAGTGACACTATTGGCGGTTCGCCAGGGCATTTTGGGTCAAATCCTCCTAATGCACGTGAGGCGACACGTAAACGTTCGCTGGATAAGGAAGTTGAGTTTTTTAACTCTTTATCGGATGTCAAATTAGACACCATGTCTTGTATAGAACCAATACAGGCTGAAAACCCTGGGGACGTGAATGTCCCGGCCTCTAAAAGGCGTATTGTCTTCATCTTCACTCCAAGACAGGATGGACACGAAGCGTGTATACCCTCACAAAGTGATACGAGTGAGCAAGTACATACGCTTGTAAATGGCGTAACCGGTAACATTGAGGGGGAAGTAAGCCTTGCGGCAATCCTCTCGTTACATGCTCTTTTAGAGCTAGACGAAATGTCTATTGATGAGTGCGGTCGAGTCTTAAAAACTGGTGACTTATCTGAAATGATGGTCATTCGACCTATGGTTGAGTTAAACTCATCGTCACTTCTAGACGAAGCTGTCCTGGATGACACAAAAGGTGCACTTTGTGCGCGAAATGGGTCACCGATCCTGGAAGATCCTACGGATCCTTTTTATTCCTTAATTAAGGAATTCCAAGATAAGGTATGTAATAACCCACCATCTGTTTTAGCTCCGGATAGAAGTGTTCATCATGAAATTGACTTAGTAATGGGAACCAAATACTGTGTCACAAGAACAATGGCTTTTACCAAAGGAGCAGTGTGACGTCATTGACGATTTCTTCCATGCAAAGCACGAGGCTGAAATGTTACGAGAGAACAAATCTCCTCATTCGACACCGACATTTTTGTGTCAAAAAGCCAAATGGTAAATGGCGCATTGTACATGCTTATAATAAGCTTAAGGCTGCCACTATACCAGCCCAAACCCCCATTCCTAGAAAAGATGTTCTTTAGAACAATATGGTGGGATGTACAATGTACAGTGCATTGGACTTAGTCAATGGTTACTACCAAGTGCTTATGCGAGCTAGTGATATCCCGCTTACAGCGGTTAGCACCCAAAGCGGCATGTAATGGGAGTGGCTGGTTTTCCACAATGGCTTTCCAACGCCCCGGCAACATTTAATCGTCTAGTGACGCAACTGTTTCGCCCTCATCGAGGTTATGCACAGACTTATTTCGATGACATTTTTGTCCATAGTCGTGCGGAGCAGGGTCGGTCGGATATGGAAAACCATTTAGACCATTTGCGAGCAGTGCTCGAATGCATGCGCACAAAAAAATTGTATGCCAATGCATCTAAATGCATTTTTGGCGCAGACGAAATTCCTTCTTTAGAAAACTTCATTGGAAAGCGATGCCTTAGAGCGATTCCGCTAAGGTAAAAGCCATAGTAGATTGGCCGGTTCCTAAAAACCAAAAGGATTTGCTTAAGTGGTTGGGTCTCGCCAATTATTTACACAAATATAGCAAAAATTACGCTGATATGGCTAGGCCATTATCTAAACTCCTAAAGAAAGATATAGAATGGTGCTGGACTAGCACCGAAAATAATGCTTTTCGAGCAGTTAAGGGTAGTCTTATCCATGCCCCGATTCTGGTACTGCCAAACCCAAATTGGCCTTTCAGTATCGTCTTTGACGCATCAGATTTTGCCATTGGCAGTGCTCTGTTACAAACAGATGTTGATGGGCATCAACGTGTTATTGCGTTCGAGTCTAAAAAGCTTAAAGCTGCGGAAAAGAACTACCCAGTTCATGACAAAGAGTTCCTTGTTATGAAGTATGCTCTCGTCAAATTCAGAGGTCATCCACTCGGCTCTAAGCCGTTTGTGATTTTTACAGATCACACATCATTGCGCACGGCGACTAAGTCGCCCCATCTCTCACAGAAAATGGCCCGATAACTATCTTTTTTTGCGGAATCCAACTTCGTGGTGAAGTATAAGCCCGGCAAGCAAAATGCTTTGGCCGACGCGTTATCACGCAGGCCGGATTATGAGATTCTCATTCAACGACTATCTCGTCACCTATTCCTGAATTAATCAGTTCGGCTTACGCCAAGGATAAACAGTGTGCAGCTCTGCTACGAGCGTTATAGGACTCAAATTGGGTATTAAATTGGCGGCACGTTTGCGTGCAAGGTTACATCGATTTCTATCGATAACAACCTGTTGCACAAACATCGCGGACCCTCCGCGTGTCATTGTTCCTCATGATGAGGAGGTGAAGTACCGGATCCAATATGAGGCACACGATACTGTCCTTGGTGGTCATCTCGCTTGAGAAAAGACCTACGGCTTCATAGGCCAGAGTCGGTGGCCCAAACTTTAAAAATGGGTCAGCACATATATTCGCACATGCGAAACGTGCCAACGGATTAAACCCTCGACACATGCTGCTGCGCCACTGGCGAGTCTTCCCGTCCCCATAGGATTGTGGGAGTCCATTAGTATGGATTTCGTCTTTGGGCTACCGAAAGATTCAGCCGGTAACTCCGGTATAGTGGTCTTTGTTGACCGTTTGAGCAAAATGGCTTACTAAGCAGCCGTGCCAGATTCCATTGATGGAGACGGTACAGCTAAGCTGTTCATCGATCGCGTGTTTCGAAAACATGGTTTGCCAGTGGCAATTATCTCTGATCGGGATCCCCGATTTTACGGGTAAATCTGGAAATCAATTTTCCGAGTGCTTATAACCAGATTGGAGATGTCCACTGCGGACCATCCACAGACCGATGGTCGAACTGAACTTGTCAATCGCGTCATTGAAGACGTTTAACGCAGCGTGTGTGCTCAGACACCAAAGCGCTGGAGCTCAATGCTCCCAGTAGTGGAGTTTGCGTTCAATGACGCTGTTCATGCCTCTACAGGCTATACTGTGTTCTATGTAAACGGTCTTACCAACCGCGCGTTCCATTAACGATACCACTGCAGGGTTAAGGGCTTGGTGGGGGAGAATCGGCCGATAGGCTTGCTGATATCAGCCCTGTTACCGTTCGGAAACAAGTAAGCGAGTTTCTCGCGACGCGATTTAGTATCTTAAGACATGTAAGAGATACGATGGCTGATAGCCAAGACAAACAAAAACAAGAAGCAGATGCCAAAAGCAGAAACTGTATTAATTCGTATATGGTCGGAGACCGAGTTTTACTAAACGCTAAGAACCTACCTACCAACTTGGTATCCGCGGTCTTCAAGACCAAATTTCGCCCGCGCTTTATTGGACCATTTACGTTCGTGGCCAAGAAGGGCCTAGCTTATACGCTAAACCTTCCCAACAAGCTGCGTACACATCCAGTGTTTTACGTTGGCTTGCTTTAGCCATATCGGGACCCTTCCCACTTGGACTTGAAGGCGCTTGCGCCGAGACAGGCGGTCGTGCCGCAGATTGTTGCATCCTCACCAGGATATCCAACTGGCCCTCTTTACGTGGTAAAAGCGATTTCGGCGAAAGACGCCCGAACCGCCTCAAAAGAGCTCCCAACCCGAGCAAGGACCTCACGAAGAAGTTGCACCTCGTGTCGTTGAGCATCAAATGCTTCCGCCGAAATTTCGGCCCCCTCCCGCACCGCTTGATGCGCGGGGAAACCTTCAGTTTCATGTGGAGAAACTTTTAAAGCGACGTCGTCGTGAGGGTCAATACTAGTATCTGGTGAAGTGGCTAGGGTAACCCTCTTCCAAAAACTCTTGGGAGTTCGAGGTACCTCTTCGGCAAGATTGCCCGTACAACGTTGACATTTTTGAGCTCCAAGCTGAGGGTCAACTCGCGTCAAACGTCGCTTCCCACTACTAAACGTGGGATTAGGTGGATCTAAAGCCTCAGTGCGGCTTCGATCCTTGGTTGTACGGTCAACCGTAGCACTGAAATATCGGCTAGCCTTACTTCGTTTTGTGGCATAAATGCTGAACGTAACTGGCCTTTGGCCTAAAGCTTAGCGAAGTCGAAGCGAAGCTTCACCTTAATCCGCAGACTCTCTGATATTCCAGATATTACGGAGTTTGCGGGCCCGGTGAACCCAGTTCTCAAATGAGACTTCGTTTTCACTCCTTGTTTCGTTTGGAAACAAAACGATCAGAATCTTTCTCATGCAGGTCACCGAAGCCCCACAAGCTTGATCACGTAAACGCGTCAGATACTGGCTTCGCGTCATTACCTTCGGCGTAAGGTAATGCTCATGAAGAGCGTCGCGGGCAGCGATCTCCTCCGGCGTCCTCGCCGGGTCACCAGTGATCCAGGGGAAGGGCTCGCATCTCTATCGAGATGCGCGATGAGATTGACGTTTTGCCATCGATTTACAGGCGCCAGAGGCGCGTGTTTTCTGATAGACCTTATGATCCATTGGATGGGTCTCGTCATACTGACGGACGAGGCTCTCAACGTCAACAACCAGCTGGGAACGAGGCTCCCTGCTGTCATGTGAAGGTTGTAAACCGCACCAGCGAACAAGATAACTTGTTCGCTACCCCTTCACATCACGGAGTATACGTTCCACAAGGAAACGTTGACAGCCTTGGAAATTCACCAATGGTTGTGGCGGAGGAGTGAAAATTAAATCCGACCCATGTGTCGGATCTAGTGTCGATGGTCGACAAACTCGATCGCTTCCTCCATGATTTGGAGGAGGGACTTGACCACGAGCGCGGTAAGCGTCGCTCGTTGGAGCAGACGGTGCAGGCTCACCATATCGAGCGGTTGGAAGACCGTTCGAAGAGTGCGTACTCCTTGTTGGAGTACGAGCGGAAGTATCATGCTGTCCGCGATGAGCTGTCGTCAGCTCATCGTAGCTTCGAGGATCTTCGAAACCGGCCTGAGAAACTTCAGGTTCAACATGAAAATCTGGTTCGCGATCACAATAATCTTTTGGGTATTCTTGTAAAGAGTGGTCAAATCCGTCCTCGGAAGAAGCCGCGTACTGATGGTACGGCCGGAGCCGACCAACGTAAAACGTAGGATGCGTTCGCATCCTACGTCGCAATTCTATTGTGTACGCATTGCCTCTTCGATGCAGTACACGGAAAGGCCCAATGAACTTGGGTAGTAGTTTAATGCTACCCACATTAGTGACTAATCGTTTAGGTAAGTTTACCGTAGAGAGTAGCACTAGATCATTAATTTGAATGAATTAACATTTGCTCTTCCATGTTTGTCTGCATTCCATTTCTGTCGGTCCACTGCGTTAGCAATAGAATCCTGAACGAAACGGATAATTGATTCTCGAGTTAGCAGAAACTCTTCCGCTAACTCATTTGTTTTGTCTTTTTCAGTACGCTTAGTGCGTACTGCCATGAGATCAATCTCATTTTCGATGTCGTTTTCTTCGACATTGACATCACTCGCGTCGTTGTTATTTTCGACGCGTGTTGAGCATGAGCCAGAATTGGTTTTGCTCCTGCGAGTCCCCCCCCCTTAGACTAGAGGATCCCTCTAATTGGGTCGGTATGCGAGGATGGCGTAAGCCATTCACAAAGAACGGTGTATGCGTTGTAGACGCATGCACCGAATTATTGATGGCGAATTCGACCATCGGTAAAAACTCGCTCCAATTCGGATACGATTGGACGTAACCTCGAAGTATCTCTTCGAGGACGCTGTTTGATTATCCGTTTCTGGGTGATCGGATGTTGACATAGTCAGCCGTGTTCCGAGAGATCAGAATACGGATTGCCAAACTCCGCCGATAACGGTGGATCTCTATCCGAGACCAGTTCACGGAGTAAACCGTGGAATTTGAATACCGTGTCGATAAAGACACGGGCACAACCCGGAGCCGTAATCGACTCTGGTACCGCAGCAAGGTGCACCATCTTGCTGAATCTGTCTACAAAAACAAGGATTCCATTATTTTTGTGGTCGTTTTCGGGAAATCCGAAGACGAAGTCCACAGATACGGACTGCCAACACTCTGCTGGAAGTTGTAGAGGTTGGAGAGGTGCACGGGATGAAGGGCTGGGCTTCACCCGTTGACATACTTCGCAAGCACGAACGTACTTGCGCATAAACTGATACTGGCGGGGCCAATAAAAGTCGCGACTTACTGTGAGTTAAGTTTTCTCACGTCCACGATGCCCAGTTATTGGTGCATCGTGACGCTCATACATGATGCGCAAGCGCAAATCATTGGGATTTGGGATGGAGTGTCGCCTGCAAGGGCTGTGAAATACAATATGCCGTTGCGTGTTGTGTATCGATCGGATGACGATCGATATAAAGCCGGTAAATATTAAAAAAGTATTATCGGATGCATTTATCTGATAATCCAATAAACGCAACGGACCCTTATCTTCTTCGTAGGCTTTTTTTTAAGTCATCAAACAAGGTTGATGACAGAACACTTGAAATGAGTGTTGCAACAGTGGGATTATTTTCACTGTTGGAACGCGCAGCCGGCTCGAAATCGGGTCGGCATGGAATGGTCTGTCTTGATCTGCAATCGCGAAGATGGGCGATTGCATCAAGCTTTGCTTGATACCTTCGAAGGAATGCCGACAATCGGCGATCCATAGCGTTTTATCGTCTTTTTTTCAAAGACAAGAGAGATGAACTGTCATCTCGGCATAATTGCGGAAGTACTTATGCAAATACGCAGGAACTTTCCAAGTCCCTTGACATCGACTGGAACTGACCATCGGTAAATGCCTTGATCTTTTCGGGATCAGGGCGCACGCCGTGTTTACCGACGTTGCACCCAAGAAGTGGTATTTCGCTTGCAGCGAATATGAACTTCTTGAGATTTGCGTACAACTTATGCTTTAGAATAAACGTGACTTTAAGGAACTCCCACGTCCGTCTTTCCGTCATAAGTCCGGCTATAGACGAATACACCGTTAATAACTCAGAGCGAATTCTCGCACCGGTCTCAACAGATTCGTTACGCATCTATCGAATGTTGCACTAAGCCCCATATGGCATTACTAGCCATTCCCAGAGCATCCCACTGGGAGTGCTCACTGCTGTGTACGGGATGTCTTGTTCTCGCATAAGGATCTGATAAAATCCATCCATCAGATCCATAAACGATAAGATGGTACTCTTAGACATGCCATCTATGATTCCGTATTTTCTAGGTATCGGTGTTTAAGCCGGTACCGTTGCAGCATTCAGTTTATTGAATGCGTGGACTATCCGCCACCCTCCTGTGGCCTTTCGCACACAGAAGGTCAGAGAGCTATGTGGGGAGGTTAACTTCCTCACATATCCCGCTTTCAATCGATCGATAAATTCTTTATCGATCGCAAGTACTTGTTCACGAGGCAGTGACCACTGCTTCATGACACAGTACTTCGAGTCCATATTGAGCTTGATCTCATGTCGAGTGCCTTTATCCTTAGGGAACTCGCATGGAACTGCTTCAGGGAATACATCCCTGAATTCTATTAAATCCTCGTATAGAGGATTTCCCTTGAGTGACTCCCAAGATTGAGTACTGTATCTTTCAATCCGAGTCTTCACATCGAGGACACTTTCGTCCATCGATGAGCTGCTCAGAACCCATTCGTTCTCTGCAAAAATTACCGCTGACCGGATATCGGTTACGTATTCGTCCTCTGTGACGAGTACGCAGATCTGCTTGATTCTACCACTATGCAGATCTCTCAAGAGCCGCTTGGGTTCTAGGGATGGTATTTGAATTATCTCCGAAGCTAACTTCGGAGGCGCATACAGATCAAGAGTATAAGCGCCTACTCTTGATCCGTCATCAACTAAGATATTCATTGTCTCGGTTTCTTCCGGAATTTATGTACAGGCTGCCGAGGGATTAATCCCTCGGGATGCTGAAGTCTAGTCACTTCAGCATTAGCTATTTGAGGAGATTTATCTTTAAGTCCGTGGGGACTTATTTCCTCAACGTCTTCCGACTGTGATTGCGCTGTCACAGTCGGGTCCTCTACGGTCGACTCTCTACTCGACCTAGGATCTTCATGTCGTCCATTTTGGACTACCGGTATCTTCCTTGAATGTCGCCCGCTAGGCGTACATTCATATCTCAATACACTCGACTTATCTCGCAATTCTTTGCGAAGGGTGTGGACCGCTTACGGCCGTTCGTAAAGACGCATGGTCCGTATATGCAAGAACAACTGTCTATCTCTTGGGAGATAGACCCTAGCCTCAACCTGTGCATAATTCATTGCAAGGAGTTCCTTGTCATGCACTGGGTAATTGCGTTCAGCTGGTTGAAGCTGACGCGATTAATAACAGACGACGCGCTCTGCGCTGTCTGTGTCATATTGCATTAACTCACAGCCAATTGCGAATTGTCGCTGGCATTACAGACCTCTTTCTCCTCAAGCACGTGGGACTTATTCCCTCAACGTCTTCCGACTGTGCTTGCGCTATCACAGTCGGGTCCTCTACGGTCAACTCTCTTCTCGACCTAGGATTTTGGAGTGCATCAAGCTTTTTTGATACCATCGAAGGAACGCTAACAATCAGCGTTCCATGACCTACACTGCTCCCTTGGTAAAGACCATTGTCTTGTGACACAGTATTTGGTTCCCGTAACCAACTCAATTTCATGACGCACACCTCAATCCGGAAGTAAAACAGATGGTGGATTATTACATACCACGTCTTGGAATTCATTAATCAAGGAATAAAAGGATTCGAAGGATTTTTAAGGTTCGATGACCCATTTCGCGCACTAATTGCAGCTTTTGTGTCAACCAGGACAGCTTCGTCTAGAAGTGACGATGTGGTTAACTCAATTGTTTATCGAATGACCACCATTTCAGATAAGTCACCAGCCTTTAAGACTCGGCCGCAGTCATCAATAGACATTTCTTCTAGCTCTAGAAGAGCATGTAACGAAGGGATTGCCGCAAGGCTAACTTCTCCCTCAATGTTACCGGTTACACCATTTACAAGCGTATGTAATTGCTCACTCATGCAAATCTCAAGAAGTGAATATTCGATGAAAGCGAAAAAAACACTTCTTGGGTGCATCGTCTGTAAACAACACGGCGTGCACCCTGACCCCAAGAAGATCAAGGCAATCACCCACAGGCTAGTTCCAGTCGATGTCAAGGGACTTGGAAAGTTTTTTGGTCTAGTGATGTACTTGCACAAGTACTCTCGCAATTATGCAGAGATGACAGTTCATCTCTCTCGTCTCTTGAAAAAGGACGAGAAATGGTCATAGAGCTGATGCGATCACCCATCTTGACGATTGCAGATCAAGACAGACCATTCCATGCGGTCTGTGATGCCAGCGAATTCGAAATTGGCTGTGCGTTAATGCAATACGATACAGACGGCGCGGAGCTTGTCGTCAGTTTTAAATATCGTCAGCTGCAATTAGCTGAACACAATTATGCATGACAAGGAACTCCTTGCCATAAAATATGCATTGGCTAAGTTTAGGGTCTATTATCACGCCGACCCGATTTTGATCGGCTGTGCACTCCAACAGTGTAAATCATCCCACTGTTGCGACACTCATCACAAGTGTTCCGTCATCAACTTTGTTTGATGACATTAAGAAAGCCTACGCAGAAGATAAGGACATTCTGCGTTTAATGGATCATCTAATATATCCACGGTATTCAAACTCCACGGGTTACCCCGTGAACTGGTCTCGGATAGAGATCCACGGTTTACAGTGGAATTTGGCAATCCGTGTTCCGAGAGATCGGAACACGGCTGGCTATGTGAACTTCTGATCATCCAGAGACAGAAACGCGTAAATCGCGTCCTCGTAGAGATGCTTCGAGGTTATGTCCAATTGTATCTGAATTGGAGCGAGTTCTTACCGATGGTCGAATTCGCCATCAATCATTCGGTGCATGCGTCTACAACACATCCACCGTTCTTCGTGAATGGCTTACGTTATCCACGCATACCCACCCAATTAAAGGGATCCTTTATTTTAAGGGGGAGGTGGACTCGCACGAGCAAAACCATTTCTAGCTCAGCTCTGAGGAGATAGACCGTTCATCGTATATACGGACCATGCGTCATTACGCACGGCTGTAAATAGTCCACACCTCTCGCAAAGAATGGCGAAGTGGTTATCCTTCTTCGCGGAGTATCACTTCTCTGTTGAATTTAAAGCAGGACGACTTAATGTCGTTGCTGATGCGACATCAAAAGGTCGGTCTTAATTAGCAATCGCCCCCTTTTTACTCGTTACGTGGTGTCGACATAACACGGACAGGGATCACTCCACGTGAGGCATGAAGTCCTGCCTCACGTGACAACCGATGCAATTTATTTCTTGCATTCGCTTCTCAAAGTCAACGCGAATTGCGTTTAGTCTTTGAAGCCAGGCTTCGCGTCCGATGTCTTTCACATTGCGAATGAACGCGCTCCAGGCTTGCATAAGCGAGACTTTTTTATCTTACTTATTGTTGCCACTATACCATCGATGCTTGAAAAATGTATCGAGATAAAACTCTTCCTCAGCGCAAAAGTTCTTCGCGCTGCTTTGTCGCAATAAATAAGGGATATTTTTGTGAGGAGTAGTCTCTCCAGACAAGCTATTGATTAGCTGTTCGGGCAAATACCACGGCTCCTTCTCAGGGGCAAGACGAGACATTTTATTGTCTACGATCCCCTCAGTGGTACCCACTGAAGCAGGAGTACCACAAAAAAAAATATTTCGATGGCTTACGCCATCGTCATCACCATGAAAAATCATCATCCTCGCCTGAACCAAACATGCTATAGCAAACGTTTTTAGCCGTCTATCCGATTGAGCCCCTTCATTCGAAGGCTCATAGTCAGCGGCCTGACGACAATCAGGTGACTGTTCTACTCTCTCCGAGTCGGTTATTTCGTCCGACCTGCATTCATAGTCGACCTCAAAGAGGGGTCGCACTCACGTGGTGAATCACACGAGCAGCCGCAACATCTAGTGTTGCGAGAGCAGATGATACTACGGTAGACGAAACGTCTGCCGCAAGAAACAAATATGCGTCGTCCGCGGCTGCATGTACCGCCGCCGAAGGCGCCGCACTATTTGCATAACGCATGGACTCGTTTACCATGCGATATAATTGAAAGTGATGGTTCTGACCTATCAACATCGTTTTCAAATAAGTGGTCTTATAGTGACCACTCTATTCAGAGACAGTCAGAGTGATTGTCGTTTAAGGGAATGGTGATGTAACGAGGTGTATCGTTACATGAAATAAAGACTTAAAGGTTGTTTATTAATATATATTATCTAAAAGGTAGATAATATATGGAGAATATTACTTTACATGGTAAAATCCTAAAAGCTTATCCATTGATAGATATAGACCATTGTATGTACTTTCGTCGCGGTCCAGTCAGCGCTGGACGCGCGCCAAGAGAAAGACAGATAAGACTTAATTACATGTTTGTATTAGATTATAATTAAGTTAATATTACGTTGACAGACAAGAAGAACCTAATTTTATTAATACAGCTATTAATTAATTCTCTTTAACGCAAGTATTTTAAAGAGAGTCTTCTTCTGCACGTACTAGTGTACGTGAAGTGACGTGAGGCACCTCTCGCACTGAAGCAGTGCGAAGTGGACTTGTACTGAAGCAGAACAAGTCGGCAGTGCCCCGTTACAGTCACCCTACATCAATCACTATGGTGACTGTTGGTAAAGGGGGGTCGGTGATGTAACAGGGTGTGCCGTCACATAAGTATCATTTCCTATTAAAGGAATAATAAAAAATAGTTTTTATGCGACGAAATAAACGAAGAAGTGAAAAATTATTATCTCTATTAATTTTGACTTGAATAGTTCCAATGATACCAAATTTGGTACTATAGATGCAATCAGACATTAGCTTTATTGATTGGTTTTTTAAATCTAAACCAACCCCGCTAATCGATTCAAGACAATTGTGCGGTGCGCAATGGGGCGCCATACTTAGCTAGATATTAATATGAAAAGTTCGTTGTGGATAGAAGATCGTTACGTAGTAAACTAATTATATTAATACAGCTTTACTTTTCTATAATTCTAATCCCTTGAATTACCTTTTGGTAGTTAGCTACCTAGAAACCTTTCTCTGTACTCTTGAGTACGTGAAGTTTCGAGGCACCCTACCCACACTGTTTTTAATCAGTGTAAGTTTAATTAGTATTGAACAGTACTAGTGAAGGTCCCCGTTATATTTTGGCTTCCAGATATTTCTGGATAAATACTGGCAGCAACTAATGCCGCTGTGTTTGACAAGATTACCTTCATTTTTGTCAGAGTGCTTCTCTGCATACAAAAGGTGCCACCCAGCTCGAAGAGCTAAAACGATCTGTCCATAAATAAAGTATATACATCATAGGTCACAAACATGCGACGCAATTTATTTCTGTATGAAAAAGGATTAGTCTAGGTACTTTTTAGCGCGGTCTTTTTTGTGTCATTTACCCTCTGCCCTTTCAAAATAATTCGGGAATCAGCATTTTCGATGCGAAAATCAAACTTGGACCTCGGTAAGTTGATATAAGTAACAATCAGTGTAATGCTCTAATGGAGGAGTTTGGGATGCTACACCAAATTACCGGGTTGCAACGACACCAGCTTATGATTACGTCGCTTACGGAATTTTAGGTGACCTGAAGATGGCAACTAGGTGAAAAAACGTCTGGTTTAAAGATTAATCGCTGCACTAGTTGACGAATCTGTCCGAAGTTGCTGTCAAAATCTCAAGCTCCCAAAACTAAACCCAGATATGTTGCTTTGGTATCAAGATCTTGTAACGCAAATAGGAAATTGTACGTACGAAATTCTTGGTTCACTTTCTGCAAACTTAGCATGTAACAACAGCAGTTGCCTCAAAGTCATGGATGAACCGATGACGGTTGCAGTTTCGCTTAATGCCGTCAAACACCATCACCTAGCAGAACTCTACATAGAACTTGGGGTTTAAATGGTACTGGTGAGGTGGGTTTTCTATTCCTACGGGATGGGAGAGGACACATTAGTCTTATAACATGAAAAAAGCGCACGACTAATTCGCATTAAAATTAAGAATCACTTTAGACTGGCAATAAAATAATAATGTTTTGTCCATCACCTGCCGTCGTGGAGCTTCGCTCCCCAGCTGTCACGGTCTGCTGCTCGAGTCAGCATTCATACCCTCACTTTGCCATGTCCCGCCTCTCCCTCCTCGGTCGTGCTTTACCTCGTGTCAGTTCACGTTTGACTCGCCACGTCCTTTCGTCGTCGAAAGTTTTTGGAATCAAATACTCGCTTTGTCATGCAGCTACGTTTTCCTCTACCTGCGGGTTACTTTGCCAAGTTTGAACTACTCTCGGAAGAAGCGCAGAGCTTTCAATCGCTCGCCACCGACATCATTCACGAGACGAGACGCGATCTTGACCGCTACATTCACGAAGGCCGCAACCTCCTCGAAGGCCACACGTGGAAGCTCACCAAGTCGAAGGACCGACTCCACTGCTACCGGCGGCGCAGCACTCCCACGTCGGTTCATCAGGCCGGACTTTGTGGCAAGCCAGGGACAACAGGAGTGCGATCGTCGAATGAGTCGAGCTCCTCGGGTCGAGCTCGGCGCGACGACCGAAGCAGCATCTCGAGACCCATGCGGTCGTCGGAACTGACCGATTCGAGTCGCAAGGGCCTCGAGCCCATCGTGGTGGGCTACGGCATGCTCGACGGGACTGTGGACGATCTCGTCTATGGCTTGTACCAATCTTCGACCGACGAAATGAAGACACTAGCGTCTTTTCACGGCGACGAATCGCTCATTGACTGCTCGGTATTAAAGACGCTTCGCCAAACGCGTTGCTCGCACAGTGGACTCAAGTGGAGACTTTCTCGAACAGTAGGAGGGAATCGTGATTGCTGCTACCTCGACTGCGTCGGTGTGTCCGAAGATGCCAATGGCCAACGCTTTGGGTATCACGTCCTCGAGTCTGTCGAAGTGCGCAACTGTCCGCAGTTTGTCGACAAGTCTATTGTGCGGACCACCATGTCGTTTTGCTTTATTTTTCGACCCGGAAAAGTACCGAATCAAGTGGAAGTGTTTATGGAAGGGTCTTTTGATTCGTCGGCTGATTCGCTCTCGGCAGGAGGCGTTGGTGATTACCACAGCACGATGGAGATGTTCTTTAATTTGCCACTCGCGCTGGCAGGAGCCGAGGTGAAGAAGATCACTGCAATGGTAGCGACGCAGTCAGAGGTGCTCCGAAGTACGAGTCGTAAGAGTGGAAGAGAGAGCCACTGCTCCATTTGTCGAGCCAAGTCGAGCCTTCTCTCGTTGCGTACAAATTGCGAGACATGTAGCGCCGTCATTTGCAGCAAGTGCCGCATTCGAAAAGTGATTTTTACACGCAAAGGCAAGACCAAAGTCACGTGTTGCAAGATTTGTATCGTTAAAGTCAAGGACCAGTCGCCGTTCGAAGGCGCGGAGCTTCGATCGCAGCCGCCAAAGCTCACGATAAAAGAGTTGCAAGAAGACCGCAATAGCCGCGACACGGACCTTACGAGCTGCACGGCTCCGAGCATGGAGATCATGAACGCCTCGGTATCGATGTTTTCGCTGACGGACTCGGAACTCTCTTCCCCGTCGTGGAATTCCAGCTCCATGTCCCTACAGCAGTCGGATTTCGACGAGAATCTCTACAGCACAAGTGGCCCATGCAACGCTCTCGTGCCACTCGATCGAAGGATGCCAGCGCTTTTAGAGAGTGCTTCTCAGCAGCGCCAGTACGAGCTGCAACATCAAGAATTTATGCTGCGACAGCAAATGCAGAAGCACAGCTCTGCGAAACGTTCGTGTCAGTACGAAGCCAATTCGCGGGAAGGACTGTACAATCAAATGCTCGAGCTGCAGATGCAGGCCGATCGGGCCTACCACTTAACCAACCAAAATGCGTGTATGATGTACGCCAGGCGATAATTTATGCTCGTTCCGTGCAAGCTCTACGAGATGGTACTGGTGTCACCGCTACAAGTGGTCAGAGGGGGGGGGACAGAGTGTTGGTCCCAGAGCGATTGACATTGTTAAGTTTGCAGTTCTTGTTGTTCCGTTATTAGTGTTGTAAAATAGATTTTAAGTCACATTAGCAAATGTTATTTCAATACCGTTTATAGAAATTGTTGCATCCGGGCCGTATATGGAATAGCCGGGGGCAGTTCTAGGTGCTAATCACTACGCTTCTTCCTCGTGAGGTACGAATTGGTGCCAGTCGGGAAGCTGCCACTTGTTGAAGCGATTGAGCTCTTCCTCACTGAACATGCTATTGATAGTTATGATCAATAGCTTGCCAACCTCTTTGTTTCCCTTCTCCGAGAAATGCAAGCCATCCACAAAAAACGTCTTGCGAACCTCCTCGTCCGGAAAGGTTTTGTTAAAGTACGTGTGCAAGTCCAAAACATGGACGTTCTCAGCAGCTGCTAGCTCAACACACACTTTGGCATATTTGGCGGACGAAGCATTGCTGCGGTCGTTGTGACGCACCGAGTCAATAATGCACGGAGGCGTAATCAATAACACTTGACCCTGTGGGGCTAGCAATGGTTGCACTGTGCGCAGGATCTTTTGCAGATTTGCGCGATAGTCTTCGAGCGATACGTACTGTTCGTGGCTGTTTCCGTGCTCTAGCGCAGCGTCGTTAGCACCCAAGAACACGGTCACAAACGACGCCGAGTATTGAGACTGCAGCTCCTTGGCATAAATGGGCATTCCGTGCTCTAGCACCCATCTAACAGAATAAAGACATTCATTCTTACTGACCATCCTAATGCATTAGAATATCCTCTCTTACGGCACGCACTTCGAGTTGTAGCCGGACAGGCCGCGGTTCACGCAATCGATGGAACGCACGTAATGGTTCTGCAGAATCGTGATGAAACCGCACCTTTCGGGGTCGCTACCATACTCCGTGATGGAGTCACCGATAAAGTAGAAAACTGGGCGACGGTCGCAAGACAACGTTTGACTCATTTTTGCCAAACAAAAACTAGCAACTGATGTTTACCACATCAGCTCCTTCCTCGCATCTCGTCCGATGGAATTCTTGTCGAATCAAGGCGTTGTGACCCACAATGTATGGACTGCGTACATCTTTACGCTCTTCTTCTGGTCCGCCCGAAGGTACGCTTTATTGATTGCACGTAGAGTCTACTTTCCGTCCTCTGACTCGCCAACAGCATCTTATTCCAGCAAGTAGTGGCGGGGTATATCTTTGTGCTAACCCAATCCAACAAGCCCGTGGGCATTGTCAAAGGTATCCAAGGCATCTCGCAGCTCGTGTTCTCGCTCCCAGGCGGCTACTTTGCCGACCGCATTCGCCGCGACACAATCCTCAAGCTCTCAGGCGTTATCGGTAGCGTCGGCGCTGTCGTCACCTTCGTTTCTGTCAAGCTCTCGTCGTTAACTGGACTGTACGTAGCTTTTGGGCTTTGGGGCATGTTTTCAGCCTTCCAGAGCCCTGCCATGGAGGCGCTTTTTGCCGATTCGATCCCTTCAAGAAAGCGCAGCTTCCCATTCATGATCAAGTACAATATTAGCAACCTGGCGCAGATGCTCGGCCCTGTGTTTTGTATTTTCCTCTTTCGTTGTTACGGAGACAAGTGGCAAGTCCCAGAGCTCAAGCTAGTGCTCGAGTTTGGATGCGTGCTAGCCATGCTTAGCTCGCTGATGCTGTTGCAATTTAACGACGACCGTGCCAAGGACTACCAATTACATCAGCCTCAGGGGACACGAAAGCACGAAACCGCGCTGTCGTCGCCATTGTGCACTCCGAAGCTCGTTGGCAATGAGATTGATATGGGCTACGACTACTCGGATGACGACGACAGGACAGCCACGGAACGAACGGCTCTATTGCGACACAAGACTACCGGCCAGAGCGACAAAGAACGTCAGCAGCGCGTACAGGTGGAAGCGCAACCTGACAACACGGGCGAGGTGGCTCACCTTGACGCAACATTTCTTTGCTTTCGTCCGAGTTGCGTGCCTTACATCATGTTTGCAGCGGATTTTATCATCAGCAATGGCGCGGGCATGACGATTAATTTCTTTCCACTTTTTTTCAAGGAAGAGTACAAGCTCACACCCATCCACGTGTGTGCGCTCTTCATGAGCCAACCTCTTGTCGTCATGGTGTTATCGTTTGTTGCTCAACGGATGTCCAAAACGTGCGGCCGGATGCCGATTATTGTCTGCACTCGCGCCTTCTCGGTAGCGTGTCTCTTTTTAATGGCGTACGCACAGCCAATTGCGGTGCAAATTGCGCTGTTTTTGATGCGTGGGGGTATGATGCGCTGTTCTCAACCATTGCGACGCTCGATTCTCATGGATTTTGTGCCCCAGAACATGCGGGCTCGCTGGAATGCGCTGGAGGGGTTGTCGGTGTTTTCGTGGTCAGGCAGTGCCGTATTTGGCGGCTATTTGATTGACGCCTACGGGTACCGTGCGTGCTTTGTGCTCACGTCCGTCGTCTATTGTGCTGGTCTGAGCATTGAGGTCTTGCTTTTGCCATTGACTAAAAATGCCATTGAAAAGTGAGCAGTTTAATTACATCCGTTATTTAAAAAAAAAATCCTTAAAAAGGAAATTCCTAAACACGCACCCACCCGTAGCATGTCTCAGATTTTCAAATAAATTGCAAAAAGGTCAAACAGCCACAAGTTTAAACCGCATACTACAACAAGCCGTGCATGTAAAGGGGCACTACTGACTTGTACTGCTTCTGTAGGCGGGCACGTCGTAATGCGGCCACGCTCTAGTTAGGCACACACCCTAGCACAGCGAGGAAGCGGTTAAACCTGCTTCTCTTGCGTGCAGTGAGGCAGTTGTGGTGGGCGCGTTAGCGAACTCACCCAACACACTAAGAACTCTGGTCAAGTGACGTCACGGGAGCGGTAATCCGTCTCCTCGTGCGCACTCACCAAGTAGGAAGTAGTTTTCAGACTGATTTATATTTAATAGAATTAAATACAAATACCTATTTTTACCAATTAAAATGTTATCTCTACAGATATCATTTAATATGTATTGCGAGCGTATCTTTATAGATACCTCGCGTAACGGATGACGCTAGCCGTCATCACGGATGACGCTGGGCGTCATCCCTCCTAATGTGAATGCACCCATGTGCATCACATCCACAAGGGTTGGTCACAAATGTGCACCACACCCGAGTGTTGGGTCTAATTACTATTATTTAGTAATTGACCATCCCCTTAAGTAC
>NC_090624.1:3004794-3010113 GCF_004359215.1 Bremia lactucae | reverse complement strand
TTTTTGCGACCATTTCGGTCCGCATATTCTTTTTGCTTGTCCTGTGCGCTTGCCATTGCGTCACGGACTTTACGTGTGATGGCTAATCGCTCATCCACAAAGCGTTGAGCCTCGCTCACGCTTTTAGCATCAAACTCGCCTATGATACCGCCAAGAGGTCGGTCATAAGGCGTAGTTTTATTGACCACTGCTAAACTGGCAGGGTCACTAGGGCAAGTTTCTGTCTTTGAGATGATACCCTCATGGGTCATCGTCATATTGACGAAACTATGTCCCTCTTTCGCACCGAGCATAGTGAGGGGCCCTCCCCCACTAAGACTCGGGCTGCGCACAAACGAGACTGGCGTCCGAGGATGGCGCAGTCCGTTAATATAAAACGGTGTCTCACCCGTACTGGCGTGGACACTATAATTTATAGCGAACTCCACAAAGAGCAATTGCTTGCTCCACTCTTTGGGAGTTGCTATAGTGCGTAAGACATCCGCCACGACCCGATTGGCAAGTTCTGTTTAACCACCGGTCTGGGGATGATCTGCGGTCGACATGTGGAGCTTGCTACCTAGCAGCTCGAACACATGTCGCCAAAACCCAGCCGTAAAATGTGGATCCCGGTCCGATTCTATGGACTCGGGCATCCCGTGTAGTCGGTAAACATGGTCCAGGAACAAGAGAGTCCGAAGATTCTCGAAACCGCGATGAGCTGACGACAGCTTATCACGAAGAGCGTGATAATTTCGTTCGTACTCCAGCATAGAGTACGCACTCTTTGAACGGTTGGATCACCGTTCGATATCGTGCGCTTGCGCTGTCTGCTCTAACGAGCGACGCTTACCGCGCTCGTAATAAAGTCCCTTCTCCAAATCATGGAGGAAGCGATCGGTTTGTCGACCTTCGACTCTAGACCCGACACATGGGTCGGATCTAATTTTCCCTCCTCTACCACAACCATTGGTAGATTCCCACGGTGGTCAACGCTTCCTTTTGGAACGTATTCTAAATTACCGTGATGTGAAGGGGCAGCGAACGAGCTATATGGTTCGCTGTCGCGGTTATCCACCTTCGCATGACAGCTGGAAGCCTCGTTCCCAGCTATTTGCTGACGTTGAGGGCCTCGTCCGTCAGTATGACGATACTAATCCGATGGATCAATAGGTCCATCGGAAAACACGCACCCTAAGCGCGTGAAATTCGATAACAAAACGTCAATCGCATCACGCATCTCGATAGAGATGCGAGCCCTTCCCCAGGGCGATGAATGGGAATAAACATCCCTTTTCACTCGTTCCGTGGTGTCGACACAACACGGACAGAGATCACTCCACGTGAGGCATGGAAGTCCTGCCCCACGTGACAACCAATGCAATTTATACTTTGCACCGGTTGGAGTTCTTTTCTCAAACTTAACGCGAATCGCGTTAAGTCTTTGAAGACAGGCTTCGCGTCCAATGTCTTTGACATTGCGAATACACGCGCTCCAGGCTTGCATCAACGAGATTTCATCTCGCTTTTTGTTGCCACTTTACCGCCGATGCTAAAGTTCTTTGCGCTGGGATCAAGGCCATGAAACTTTGTCGCAATAAATACGGGATATTTTTTGTAAGGAGTAGTCTCTCCAGACAAGCTATTAACTAGCTGTTCTGGCAAAAGCCACGGCTTCTTTTCAGGGGCAAGACGAGACATTTAATGTTTACGATCCCATGAGTGGTACCCACTGAAGCAGGGGTACCACAAGAACTTTTATTTCGATGCCTTACGCCATCAGCATTACCACACAGAAATAAGTGCGGATGACGGCACGGGAGACGGTGCTGGCGATGAGGAATCATCCTCACCGTCGGAGCTGAACATGCTGTAGCGAATGCTACCAGCACGTCTACTCGAATAAGCCCCCTTCATTCGAAGGCTCATAGTCAACTGCCTGACGACGATCAGGCGACTGTTCCACTCTCCCCGAGTCGGTCATTTCGTCCAACTCGCATTCATAGTCGACCTCCAGAGAGGGGTCACACTGACGTGGTGACTCGCCACGTGCACCCGCAACATCTAATGTTGCGGGAGAAGATGACACTACGGCAGATGAAACGTCTGCTGCAAGAGACAGTAATGCGTCGCCCGCGGCTGGATGTACCGCAGCCGAAAGCGCCGCACTATTCGCATAACGCATGGACTCGTTAACCATGCGACACAATTGAAAGTGATGGTTCTGACCTACCAACATCGTTTTTAAATAAGTGGTCTTATAATGACCACTCTATTCAGAGACAGTCAGAGTGATTGTCGTTTAAGGGAACGGTGATGTAACGAGGTGTATCGTTTCATGAAATAAAGACTTAAAGGTTTTTAATAAATATATTATTTAAAAGGTAGAGAATATTTGGAATATATTACTTTACATGGTAAAATTCTAAAGCTTATCCATTGAAAGATATAGACCATTATATCTACTATCTTCGCGGTCCAGTCAGAGCTGGACGCGCGCAAAGAGATAGACAGGTAAGACTCAATTACATGTTTGTATAAGATTATAATTGAGTTAAGGTTGAGTTAATGTTAAGTTAATAGATAAGAAGAACTTAATTTTATTAATTAAGTTATTAATTAATCCTTTTTAACGCAAGTGTTTTAAAGAGAGTCTTTCTCTGCACGTACTAGTGTACGTGAAGTGACGTGAGGCACCACTCGCACTGAGGCAGTGCGAAGTGGACTTGTACTGAAGCTGTAACGGGCTAAACTTGCCCCTATGTTACACAGTCCCCGTTAAGTACACTTGTTGTACTTAAGGGGATGGTCAATTACTAAGTAATATTAATTAGACCCAACACTTGGGTGTGGTGCACATTTTTTTTTTTGTGACCAACCCTTGTGGATGTGGTGCACATGGGTGCATTCACATTAGGAGGGATGACGCCCAGCGTCATCCGTGATGACAGCTAGCGTTATCCGTTACGCGAGGTATCTATAAAGATACGCTCGCAATACATATTAAATGATATCTATAGAGATAACATTTTAATTGGTAAAAATAGGTATTTGTATTTAATTCTATTAAATATAAATCAGTCTGAAAACTACTTCCTACTTGGTAAGTGCGCACGAGGAGACGGATTACCGCTCCCGTGACGACACTTGACCCGAGTTCTTAGTGTGTTGGGTGAGGTCGCTTACGCGCCCACCACAACTACCTCACTGCACGCAAGAGAAGCAGGTTGAAGCGCTTCCTCGCTGTGCTAGGGTGTGTGCCTAACTAGAGCGTGGCCGCATTGCGACGTGCCCGCCTACACATCGTAGCACTTGAAATCCTTCCCACGACCCGCATCTCTGCGTTTGTATTTGAGGATGAGCCGCAATATTGATTGGGCTCATGGCTAGTTATGCCACGGGGGCTTAATAACGCCCATGCAACATTTAACAGATGCGTAGCGAAACTGTTGAGACCGGTGCGAGAATTCGTGCCGAGTTATTTTAACGAAGTATTTGTACATAGCCGATCCATGGACGGAATTTGGACGTGGAAGCTCATAAAACTCACGTTCGTCAGGTTCTTACACTAATGCGAAACTAGAAATTGCACGCAAATCTTAAAAAGCACATTCGCTGCAAGCGAAATACCACTTCTTGGGTGCATCGTCGGTAAACACGGCATGCGCCCTGATCCCGAAAAGACCAAGGCAATTACCGACGTTGGCACCAGCGATTTCGCAATCGGCTGTGCGTTAATACAGACGGCGCGGAGCGCGTCGTCTGTTACCAATCGCGTCAGCTGCAACCAGCTGAACGCAATCACCCAGTGCATGTCAAGAAATACCTTGCCATGAAATATGCGCTGGCTTAATTAAGGGTTTATCTCCTCGGAGATAGATCGTTCATCGTTTATACGGACCATGCGTCATTATGCACGGCCGTAAACAGCTGACACCTCTTGCAAAGAATGGCGAGGTGGCTATCCTTCTTCGCGAAGTAAAAATTTCTATGTGGAATATAATCCAGGGCGACTTAATGCCGTCGCTGATGCGTTATCACGCCGACCCGATTTCGAGCCGGCTGCGCACTCCAACAATAAATACAATCCCACTGTTGCAACACTCATTGCATCAACTTTGTTTGATGACATAAATAAAGCCTATACAGAAGATAAAGACCTTCTGCGTTTAATGGATCATCTGATTAATCACCCCATAAATCTTTAAAGGTTTACTAGCTTTATATTGATCTTCATTAGATCGATACACAATACTTCACGACTTACTGTACTACATAGCCTTTGCCGTCGACACTCCACGTGTCGTCGTCCCAACTCATAATAATTTACGCTTGCATCATGTATGAGTGTCTCAATGCACCAACAAGTGGGCATCGTGAGCGTGAGAAAACTTATCTCACAGTAAGTCGCGACTTGTACTGGCTTCGCCAGTATCAGTTCGTGCGCAAGTACATTCGTGCTTGCCATCCCCACCTCTCCGAACATCATCGGGAGGTGGCAGGGCTTATGGCGCAAGGACTTGGTGAACAAGCCCTGGCCAGGCTCCTGGGTAGTCCTCCTGAGCAACATGTTGCTCAGTTGGAGCAGTTTGAGGCATTCGTGCTCGGACTGCGGAGGGCCGCGTCCGAGGCACAGAGCCATGCTACGGCGGAGTCCGTCACTCAGACTCAGGGTGAGCTGAGGCATGAGCAAGCTCGGAGCGAGGCTCTCAACAGGACTGTTGAGATGCTCTCTGCCCAGCCGCATCAGCCGAGGCCCATTCGGATGGACCCGCCCAAGTTCGATGGAACTGCGGCGCACACGATTGTCCACTGGCTTTTAGCCGTGGAGCAATGCGGTGTCGCCCAGCTCATCGAGGACGACAGCCGGATGGTGTCGTACGCCATGTCGCATCTGCGCTTTAAGGCCTCAGAGTGGGCTTACTCGGCGCTTATGGCGGACAGAAAGGCGTTCCCTTCATGGGCGATCTTTAAGGAAAAGATTCGCGCCATGTATCAGTCGCCGAACAACGAAGTGTTGCTTCAGGCGCGCTTCTTTGGAGCGCGACAGGTGATCTCTGCAAGAGTATGTGCAAGAGATGCGCTCGCTGTCGGCGTCCATAACCTTAGGTCCAATTCCGGAGCACATTAAGGTGCCCACGTTAATGAACGGACCACGGCAAGGCCCATCGCGACAGGACCTTTTCAGAAAGGCGCCGTCGACGATGGAAGAGGCAATCCAAATTGCCTTAGTTGAGGAGCAATCCTACAACAGTGCCTCGGCGACAGCTTGGTATAAGCCGTCGGCCGAGAGGACAGATGCCACTCCTATGGAGTTGGGCAATGCAGACGTGGTCTGTT
>NC_090624.1:2986810-3001316 GCF_004359215.1 Bremia lactucae | reverse complement strand
ATGGGCGATTGCATCAAGCTTTGCTTGATACCTTCAAACGAACGCTGACAATCAGCGTTCCATAACCATTTCTCGTCTTTTTTCAAGAGACGAGAGAGATGAACTGTCATCTCTGCATAATTGCGAGAGTACTTGTGCAAGTACGCCGCTAAACCAAGGAACTTTCTAAGTCCCTTGGCATCGACTGGAACTGGCCAGTCGGTGATTGCCTTGATCTTTTCGGGATCAGGGCGCACGCCGTATTTACCGACGATGCACCCAAGAAGTGGTATTTCGCTTGCCGCGAATATACCTCGTTTGAACCACCTAGGGCTGAGTTCAGAGCTCGATCAGAGCTTCTGAAACTCAAGCAAGGCAAGCGTGATGTTCACGCATATACCCAGCACATACAACTCTTAGCGAGTTGTATAACAAATAACCCAGTTCATGAACACACGTTGATTAAGGTGTTCATGCAAGGTCTTACGGATGATCCTGTGAAGACCCACCTGTTTCGCTTGGAACTGGAAACGCTCGAAGAAGCAATATCTGTTGCGGAACAGGAGGACTTTAGCTTGAGACAGGCTCAAGCTAGTTCGTCATCATATCGTCCTCCAAGACGACACGAACTGAAAGGTCCAGAGCCTATGGACCTCTCATATGTCGAAAGCGAGAACCCTCGCATTTCGAACAATAAGCGATTGCAGAAATGCAATCGCTGTCAAAGGTTTGGACACTAAGCTCATGAGTGCGGTGCCCCACGCCCAGAACCGAGCGGTACAGAACGTAATTATGGACCGAATGCCAAAAAGGGCAACGGCTGCGGTACTAAGAGTGAGTGCGATGGCCTCAATTGTGGTACGGTCGTTGATACAACTGGACAAGATCACAGTGTGATTACTAATCGCACTGTGAGGTCAGCTGCCGGCGGCTGTGCTAATGCACAGACAGCGCCGAAGTAGTGACGCTTCAGGGGCTTAGTAGCGCCCCTGCAACTTTCAACAGATGCGTAACGAATCTGTTTAGACCGGTGCGAGAATTCGCACCGAGTTATTTCGAGGATGTATTCGTCCATAGCCGAGCTATGGACGGAAAGACGGACGTGGAAGTTCATAAAACTCACGTTCGTCAGGTTCTTACACTTATGCGAAAGCATAAGTTGTATGCAAATCTCAAGATCTGTTTGAGCCGGGCTTTAAAAGCCTGTAGCGACCCAAGACATATGGGTCGCGAAACTAAAGGCCCAATGCCCAAGGTTATGCACGACCTGCCAAACTTGATTGAGCGAATTCGACTTGCATTTGCTCGTCGACGATTTGACGTGCCCTTATGGCATCGTCCAACTCGACAAACCATCTCAAGAGGGAGTCTCCCCTATACTTAGAGATCTCAATCTTTAAGGAATCCGGACGAAGCGTGTGCGTCATCCCAGGTACAGGAGTCTGTACCTTTTGTAACCTCAATAGGTCTACCTGTTGAGAGCCTTGCTGATTAAACAAGGCTACCTTTTCCTTCATGTCGTCAAGTTCATGTTGTATAAACTTGGCGATGGCTGAATGAAGGGGATCTCTGTCCAAACCGGATTGCATTGCCAAGATGGCATCGCTCCCTACGGTCGAACTCATTCGTTCGGCCGCACTCCTTATTATGTCACTTAGAAGCAGAAGCTATCACGGGAAACGTGATGCGTATTTCCATTATTATCTAATATGTCCATGTTAGATGATGGAAATGTGGTCCTTGGACGGACTACAAAGTGCTACCAGGTGTAACGGGGCACTGCCGACTTGTACTGCTTCAGTACAAGTCCACTTCGCACTGCCTTAGTGCGAGTGGTGCTTCACGTCATTTCACGTACACTAGTACGTGCAGAGGAAAATTCTCTTTAATATACTTGCGTTAAAGAGTGTTAACTAATAACTGTACTAAAAAATTTAAGTTTTTCTTGTGTATCAACTTAATATTAACTTAATTATAAGCTAATACAACACATGTAATTAAGTCTTATCTGTCTTTCTCTTTGCGCGCGTCCAGCGCTGACTGGACCGCGGAGAAGTAAATATAATGGTCTATATCTACCAACGAATAAGCTTTTAGAATATTGCCATACAAAGTAATATTCCTCAAATATTATCTACCTTTTCGATAATATAATAATTAACAACCTTTAAGTCTTAATTTCATGTAGCAATACACCCCGTTACAGTGCATCTTTACATACTACGAGTCGTTCATCTTTACATACTAGGCAAAATGCCAAAATTTAGAGGACTTTCGCGATGCTACTGCTTCATGAAATGTTGAGATTATAAAAATCCGAGACTTGTGGAGGGAATACTCTTTGTTCTTAAAGGCTTCTTTACTGTGTTATTTGTACTCAGGCCACGCCTTAGCGATTCCCACTTAAGTTTCTGTTTTTTAGTGTCATGCACTGTATACCGATTATTATATGCTCGATAGATTTTGAATTATCGACTTTCACGAGACCAACAATGTAACGGGGCAATGCCGACTTGTTCTGCTTCAGTACAAGTCCACTTCGCACTGCCTCTGTAGGCGGGCACGTCTTAATGCGGCCACGCTTTACTTAGGCACACACCCTAACATAGCGAGGATGCGGTTAGACCGGCTTCTCTTGCGTGCAGTGAGGTAGTTTCGGTGAGCGCCTTGGCGACCTCACCTAACGCACTAAGTACTTTACTAAAGCGTCGTCACGGGAGCGGTAATTCGGCTCCTCATGCGCACTTACTAAGTAAAAAGTTGTTCTTAGACTAATTTATATATAATCGCATTAAATATAAGTACCTATTTTTACCAATCAAAAACGTCATTTCTTTAGATAAAACTAGTAAAGAAGTACAAAATTATAATCTTTATTAATAATTTGACTTGATAGTTTTATTATTACCAAATTGGTAATTTGGACGCAGTAAGACATCGGTTGTATTAATCGGTTAATTTTAGTTTTAATTAACCCCGCCAATCGTCACAAGACACAATGGTGCGGTGCGCAAGTAGACGCCGTACATAATTTGTTTCTAATACAATAAAGACAGTATTGGATAGAAAGTCGTTACGTAGGATTCTATTATATTATTACAACTTTAATTTTTTCCTATTCTTAAGCCTTAGAATATATCTTTAGTAGCTAAGACCTTTTAGCTACTTAGAACCTTCCTCTATACGTCGTAGACGAGGCGCTCCGCTCTCACTATAAGCAGCGTAGTAGAACTGGTAGTGTTATTAGTACTAGCAAAGGGTGCCCCGTTTCACCTGGTATCACTTCGTAGTCCGTTCAACGGCATAAGCACGTTCATAAGAAGGAGGGAGCCTTCAGCCTCCCCCTTAAGAAAGCTATCCCCGCAACGCGAGATAGGTTCACTCCTTTAAGTGACCTTGAATGGAGAGCGATCGAACGCACGAGTTCGGTCGTAGGCGGGCCAGCCGGTTGCGCCATGCTGTTCGCTCTGAACACACATGAACGACACTCGGCCATAGCCGAATTCATAGAACATGAACTCGACGGAGCCTGAAAAAAAGTAGCCATGTAGCCTTGCTTCACCAGCGAGGCTCTCAACACGCGGAGGTGTTCAAAGAACAGTGTGCCCATCATTTGAAACTGTTGAGACAGCAGCATTCGAACGCTTTTAATGAGCCTACGCTTCCGCATCAACCCGAAACCTTAAAGATCGAGATCTCTAAGTTTAAGTCAGTCGAAGGCGACTCCCCTTTAAGATGATTCGTCGAAATAGACGACGCCATAGAAGCTCGCCGTATCAGTGCTGATGCAACGAAAGTGAAATCTGGAATGTCCAACTAAGCCAGACGAGCCAAATCTTGGGCCTTAAGGCTCAAACTTCACGACCCAATATTCTTTGGGTCGTATGAGGTCTTTAAGACTTTGCTCAAACGAACATTTGAGCCGCTACGTGCCGAATCCTCGTACTGATGGTACGGGCGGAGACGCCCGAAATAAAATGTAGGATGCGTACGCATACTATGAGGCGGCTCGATCGTGTATGCATTGCCTTGACGATGCTGTACCTGAAACGGGCCGATATATCCGGGCAGCAATTTATTACTGCCTACATTTTTCACTACGTGCTTTGGAAACTTTACCGTAGGCAGTAGGACTAAGTCATCAACGTTAAATGAAAGAAGGTTTCCTCCTCCATTTTTGTCAAAGTTTCGCTTCTGCCGGTCCACCGCATCAGCGATGGAATCCTGTACGAAATTTACCACTGCTTCTCTAGCCAACAGAAAATAATCTGCTTGCACGATTTGATTTTTTGCTTTCTGTGCGACCGGCTCGCACAGAAAATCTCTTCACTGTCGGGAGTATAATCGTTTTTATTAATGATACTGTTTTTGATGCTGAGTGTACATGGGTGGCGTAAGCCATTCACGAAAAATAGTGTGTGCTTTGTAGAAGCATACACTCAATTGTTGATGGCATACTCAACCATCGGCAAGAACTTGCTCCAACTATTGAAAGGGCTGATGTATCCGCGAAGTATCTCTTCGGGATACGCCTATGCCGCTCCGTCTGACCATCTGTTTAGGATGATCAAAAGTTGAAATTTTCAACTCTGTTCCAAGAGATTTGAACACAGTTTGCAAAAACTCCGCCGGAAATCTAGGATTTCGATCTGAGACCAGTTCGCAAGGTAACCCATGGAGTTGAAATATCGTGTCAACAAAGACATTAGCACAGTCTTTGGCTGTGATCGAATCCGGTACTGCAGCAAGTTGAACTGTATTGCTCAAACGATCAATAAAAGCCAGAATAGCATTGTTTTAGTGTTTGTCGTCGGGAGATCCGAAGACGAAGTCCATGGATATACACTGCCAATATTCTTCCGGGGAACAGACAGTCGCGACTTATCGTGAGATAGTTCTTCTCACGTCCACGATGACCACTTATTGGTGCATCGTGGCACTCATATGATACTTAAACGCTTATTATTATGGGTGGGGATGACAACATGAGGTGTGCCGCCAGCAATGGCTGTGTATTACAGTAACTTTTTTTTTAATTATTGCGGGTTGTGTATCGATCTGTTGAAGATCTATTCAATTTCGACAATCCTTTTAAAGTTTGTTTGGATGGGTTTCAAAGGTAATCCATCAATCCTTGAAGAGCCTTATCTTCTTATTTAGCTCTTCTAACGTTGTCGAGTAATGTTGACGACAGAACACATGTATTCTTGAAACAGTGACCTTATGCTCACTTTTGATTGCCTAGCCGGCCCAAAATCGGCCAGGCGCGGAAGGGCATCAGCGACGACATTAGTTCGTCCTGGTTTATACCCCACGGAGAAGTTATACTTCGTGACGAAAGACAACCATCTCACCAATCTTTGCGATAGGTGTAAGCTGATTACGGCCGTGCGTAAAGATGCATGGTCCGTTTATACGATGAACGGTCTATCTCCAAGAGATAGACCCTAAACTTAGACAGGGCGTACTTCATGGCAAGGAGTTCTTTGTGATGCAAAGGATAGTTGCGTTCAGCTGGTTGAAGCTGACGTGACCGATAACAGACGACGCGCTCCGCGCCGTCTGTGTCATATCGCATTAACTCACAGCCGAATGCAAATCGTCGCTGGCGTCACAGACCACATGAAAAGGTCGATCTTGGTCAGCAATCGCCAGGATTGGCAATTGCATCGAGCATTTATTGATGCTCTTGAAGGGACGCTGACAATCAGCGTTCCCACCACTTACACTTTTTTCAACAAAGAAGAAAGAGGGGTACAGTCATTTCGGCGTAATTGCGTGAGTACTTGTGCAGGTACGCCTCTAAACCGAGGACTTTTCTAAGTTTCTTTGCATCAACTGGTACAGGCCAATCGGTGATCGCCTTCGTTGTTTCTGGATCGGGCGTACCCACGATGCACCCAAGAAGTGGTATCTCGCTTGCAGCGAATATAGACTTCTTGACATTTGCATACGACTTGGTCGTACGCATAAGTGTAAGAACCTTTCAGACTTGGGTTCGATGTACTTCAACTCCGACTTTCCGTTCATGGCTCTGCTATGAGCGAAGACGTCATTAAAATAGCTCAGTGCAAAATCTCGCACCGATCTCAACAGATTGGTTACACATCCGTTAAATGTCGCAGGGGCATTACTAAGTCCTTGTAGCATGACTAGCCGCTCCCATAGCATTCCGCTGGGGGGCGTTTACTGCTGTGAGCGGAATATCTTGTTCACGCATAAGGATCTGATAGAATTCATCCCTCAGATCCCTTGACGAAACATAGTTCTTTTTAACATAACATCATTGATTACGTCTATTTGTGGTATCGCCGTTTTGAGCCGGTATAGTCGCAGCGTTCAGTTTATTGAGTGCATGCACTATCCGCCATCCTCCTGTGGCTTTACGCACATAAAAGGTCAGAGAGCTATGTGAGGAAGTTGATATCCTCACATGGCCCGTTGCTAAGCGTTCGGCAAATAATTTGTTGATCACTATGTCTTGCTCACGAGGGAATGGCCAATGCTTCATATCACAGTATTAAGAACCTAAATTAGGTCGATTTCGTGTCGAGTGCTTTTGTCCTTAAAAACTCGCACGATACTGTTACAGGGAAGCCATTTTAATTTTTATATAGAGGGTTTGCCTTCAAAACTCCCAGGATTTGGACGTGAGACGTTCAATTCGAGTCTTCTCATTGAGGACATTTTCGTTCATTAATGTGCTTCTGAAAACCCGTTCGGTCTCAGGAAATACACTTGCCGACCAAATATCGGCCACGTTGTTGTCATTTGTAAAACGTACGCAGAGCTGCTTGACTTTGCCACTACCCAGATCACGCAAGAACTGTTTCGGTTCAAGCGTTGGCAATTGAGTTATCTCCGAAATTAACTTTGGAGGCGCTATTAGATCAACTGTAAAAGCGCCTACACTTGATCCATTGCTTACTACGAGATTTATTGTCTCAGTTTCCTCTGTGGAATTTATTTTCAAATATACCTGGGAACCTTTCACCACAGGTTTCCGGAGACTTGTTTTCACAGATTCTTGGGGACTTATTCCCTGAAATTTTGTTGGAGAGTATCCTCCCCGACTGCCTCTAGCTGTGGTTGCGCATCCTTAGCGACATCATCTACAATCGACTCTCCAGTCGATCTAGGATTAATGCACTGTCTCTTGTAGACAGGAAATTTAAATGTTTCTGGATGTTGCTTTTCAAGCAATCATCCTTGTTTCGTACCACTCAACTTATCCGACTGTTCGAACTTCGACGCTGCCTGTAGCCGTCGGTAACAATGTCCATGTTACAACAATGTACCTTCGACGCTGCCAGTGCTTGTGCACACAACCGTCGGGATCTAACTTCACAATGTGTTGGGTAATCACACTGAGGTCTTATTCAATTATTCTAACGACCTACCCGCAAGTGAGGCCATCGCACTCACTCATAGGACACTCACACGCTTGTGGACGCTCGAAGACGTTCAGCAGTTGGCTATCTGATGAACAAGAGGCAGGCATTGTCACGGCTTGATGCTGCCACTTTATGCACGGCTCGTAATTTCTGAGCCATGGTAACCCAAGGATGACATCAAATTTGTCATCCGAATCCAGAAAGATGAAATCGTTATCGTACTGTTTACCCTTTTACGTGTTATGATTGAAACCTACACTTTTTTTACTGCTACAAATGCGCCTGTTGCTAGGCGCACTATCATCCTCGTTAGAGGGATACCGCGCTCAACGAACTTGAGTCTGCGATCCTCTAGCGTTTGGCGTCAATTGAAATTGTTCGACGCGCCACAATCGACTAGGGACTTTAGTGCATTTTTTTGCCACATTTATTTTCAAGGTGATGATGTTAATCTCATCACCTGAGGCAGTTACATACAATATCTGTGTATGAAGAGCAACTTTCGTCAAAGGCTTGCAAAGTCTTGTGGGTGTGCTGGATCAGTAGGGCTCTGCGCACTTACTGACCCCAACCGTTTTTCTGACGATACGCCTCGCCGTTACGATTTCGCATCAGCGTCAGATCTGCGTCCTCCGCAGATTTTTATTGGGAGCTCGATCGTTTCGCTCAGTGTTTGGAGGCACTGGGTGCGGAGCACTTTACCCATAAGCGTAGAGGCCCGTCTTTGACAACGATTGCGTTTTTGCTTTTGTTTTTGACTTCTTCCGATTCTAGATAACACTGGAACGGACACTTGGACGTACTACAAAGTGCTACCAGGTGTAACCGGGCACTGCCGACTTGTAATGCTTTAGTACAAGTCTACTTCGGACTGCTTCAGTGCGAGTGGTGCCTCACGTCACTTCACGTACACTGCTACGAGCAGAGGAAGTCTCTTTGGAACTCTTGCTTTAAAGGGGGTTATTTAAAATCTGTATTAATATATTAAAGTTCTTCTGTCCTATCTACTTAATACTTACTTAATTATAAGCTAATACAAAACATGTAATAAAGTCTCATTTGTCTCTCTCTTTGCGTGCGTCCAGTGCTGACTGGACCGCGGAGCAAGTAAATAACCAATCGTAGAACCCAAGCGGTTCTTGAGAGATCTGCATAGTGTCAGAATCAAGCAGATCTGCGCACTTGTCACAAAAGATGAATACGTAACCGATATTCGGTCAGCGGTAATTTTTGCAGAGAACGAACGGGTTCTCAGCAGCTCATCGATGGACGAAAGTGTCCTCGATGTGAAGACTCGGATTGAGAGATATGCTACTTAATACTGGGAGTTACTTTAGACAAATCCTGTATACAAGGATTTCATATAATTTAAAATTGTATTTTTCAAAACAGTTTCATGCGAATTGCCTAAGGGTAAATGCACTCGACACGAGATCGAGATCAAACCGGGCTCGAAGTACTGTGTCATGAAGCAGTGACCACTGCTTCGTGAACAAGTACTAACGATCGATAAATTCTTTATCGATCGATTAAAAGCGGGCCATGTGAGGGAGTTAACCTCCCCACATATATCTCCGACCTTCTGTGTGCAAAAGGCCACAAGAGGGTGGCGGATACTGCACGCATTCAATAAACTGAATGCTGCAACGGTACCGGCTCAAGCGCCGATGCCTAGAAAAGACGTAATCATAGATGGTATGTCTAAGAGTACCATCTCTATGGAACTGATGGATGGATATTATCAGATTCTTATGCATGAACGGGACATCCCGTAGACAGCAGTGAGCACTCCCTGTGGGATGCTCTGGGAATGGCTTGTAATGCCATAGGGGCTTAGTAACGCCCCTGCAACTTTCAACAGATGTGTAACAAATCTGTTGAGACCAGTGCGAGAATTCGCACCGAGTTATTTCGACGATGATTCATCCATTGCCAGGCTATGGACGGAAAGACGGATGTGAAATTTTATAAAACTTACGCTCGTCAGGTACTTACACTTATGCGAAAGCATAAGTTGTGCGCAAATCTCAAGAAGTGGTCTTTCGCTTGCAGCAATTAACGACTGATCAGTTCCAGTCGATGTCAAGAAACTTAGAGAGTTCCTTGGAATAGCGGCGTACTTGCACAAGTACTCCCGCGATTATGCCGAGATGACAGTTCATCTCGCTTGTCTCATGAAATCGACGAGAAATAGCCAGGGAATGCTGATTGTCAGCGTTCCTTTGAAGGAATCAAGCAAAGCTTGGTGCAATCGCCCATCTTCGCGATTGCAGATGAAGACAGACCTTCCATGTGGTCTGGGACGATAGCGATTCGCAATCGGGTATGCGTAAATGCAAAACGATACAGACGGCGCGGAGCTTGTCGTCAGTTTTAAATCACGTCAGCAGCAACCAGCTAAACGCAATTACGCAGTGCATGACAAAGAACTCCTTGCCATGAATATGCTCTGGCTAAATTTAGGGTCTATATTCGAGAAGATAGACCGTTCATCGTATATACGGACTATGCATCACTACGCACGGCCGTAAATAGCCCACACCTATCGCAAAGAATGGCGAGGTGACTATCCTTCTTCGCGGAGTATAATTTTTCCGATGAATATTAACCATGACGCCTTAATGCCGTCGCTGATGCGCTATCACGCCGATCCGATTTCGATCGGCAGTGCACTCCAACAGTGTAAATAATCCCACTGTTGCGACACTCATCACAAGTGTTCCGTTATCAACTTTGTTTGATGACATAAGAAAGCCTACGCAGAAGATAAGGAACTTCTGCGTTTAATGGATCATCTGGTGAATCCATCCAATAAATCTTTTAGAGATTTAGCGGCTTAATATTGATCTTCATCCGATCGATACACAACACGCAACGGCTTACTGTACTACACAGCCATTGCCGGTGACACTCCACGTGTCGTCGTCCCGACTCACAACGATTTGCGCTTGCGCATGTATGAGTGTCACGATGCATCAACAATTGGGCATCGTGAAGTGAGAGAACTAATGTTACAGTAGGTCGCAACTCATACTGGTCACGCCAGTATCAGTTCGTGCGCAAGTACATTCGTGCTTGCGAGGCATGTCAACGGGTGAAGCCTAGCCCTTCATCGCGTGCACCTCTCCAACCTCTACCACTCCCGGCAGAATGTTGGCAGTCCGTATCGATGGACTTCGTCTTCGAATTTCTCGAATACGATCACAATAACGATGGAATCCTTGTTTTTGTAGACAGGTGCAGCAAGAAGGTACATCTTGCTGCAGTACCAGAGTCATCACGGCTCCGGGCTGTGCCCGCGTCTTTATCGACACGGTATTCAAACTCCACGGTTTACCCCGCGAACCGGTCACCGATAGATATTAACGGTTCGCGGCGGAGTTTCAGCAACCCGTGTTCCGCTCTCTCGGAACACGGCTGACTAAGTCAACTTCTGATCATCCAGAGACAGATAGTCAGACGGAACGCGTAAATCGCGTCCTCGTAGCGACACTTAGAGGTAACGTCCAATCGTATCCTAATTAAAGCGAATTTTAAACAATATTGAATTCGCCATCAATAATTCGGTGCATGCGTCTAAACCTCATACACCGTTCTTAGTGAATGGCTTACGCCATCCACGCATACCCTCCCAATTAGAGGGATCCTCTAGTTTAAGGTTGGTGGACTCGCACGAGCAAAATTATTTCTGGCTCATGCTCATCACACGTCGAAGTTACCAACGACGCGATTGATGTCGATGTCGAAGCGATCGACATCGAAGATGAGAAAAATCTCATGGCAGTATCCACAAAGCGCACTAAAAAAAATGAGTCAGCAGAGGAATTTCTGCTGCCTCGAGAATGAGTAGTCCGTTTCGTACAAGATTCTATTGCTAACGCAGTGGACCGTCAGGCACGGAATGCAGACAATCATGGAAGAGGAAATGTTCATTCATTTAATATTAATGATCTAGTGCTACTATCTACTGTAAACTTACCTAGGCGAGTAGTCACTAATGTGGGTAGCAGTAAACTACTACCCAAGTTCATTGGGCCTTTTCGTGTGCTGCATAGCAGAGGCAATACGTACACAGTAGAATAGCCACGTAGGATGCGAACGCATCCTAAGGTTTACGTTGGTCGGCTCCACCCGTACCATCAGTACGCGGTTTCTTTCGAGGACGGATCTGACCACCCTTTTTAAAAATCCCTAAAAGATTCGGTCACAAACCAGTTCTCATGTTGAATCTGAAAATTTTTCATGTCAGGTCCGAAAATCCTCGAAACTGCGATGAGCTGACGGTAGCTCATCACGAAGAGCGTGATACTTTCGTTCGTACTCCAACATAGAGAACGCACACTTCGAACGGTTGGATCACCGTTCGATATCATGCGCTTGCACCGTCTGCTCTAACGAGCGACGCTTACCGCGCTCGTAATAAAGTCCCTCCTCCAAATCATGGAGAAAGCAATCGAGTTTGTCGATCTTCGACTCTAGATCCGACACATGGGTCGGATCTAAGTTTTCCTCCTCCACCACAATCATTGGTGGATTCCCACGTTGGTCAATGTTTCCTTGTGGAACGTATTCTAAACCACCTTGATGTGAAGGGGCAGCGAACGAGTTATATGGTTCGCTGTCGCGGTTATCCACCTTCGCATGACAGCTGGAAGCCTCGTTCCCAGCTATTTGTTGACGTTGAGGGCCTCGTCCGTCAGTATGACGATACTAATCCGATGGATCCGAAGGTCCATCGGAAAGCACGCACCCCTAGCACGTGAAATTCGATTACAAAGCGTCAATCGCATCACGCATCTCGATAGAGATGCGAGCCCTTCCCCAGGGCGAAGCATGGGAATAAACATCCCTTTTCACTCGTTCCGTGGTGTCGACACAACACGTACAGGGATCACTCCACGTAGGAATTGGAAGTCCTGCCCAACGTGACAACCGATGCAATTTATACCTTGCACCGGTTGGAGTTCTTTTCTCAAACTTAACGCGAATCGCGTTAAGTGTTCGAAGCCAGGTTTCGCGTCCAATGTCTTTGACATTGCGAATACACGCGCTCCAGGCTTGCATCAACGAGATTTTACCTCACTTATTGTTGCCACTATACTATCGATGCTTAAAAAGCATCGAGATAAAATTCTCCCTCAACGCGAACGTTCTTTGCGCTGGGATCAAGGCCATGATACTTTGTCGCAATAAATAAGGGATATTATTTGTGAGGAGCAGTCTCTCCAGACAAGCTATTAATTAGCTGTTTCGGGCAAAAGCCACGGCTTCTTCTCAGGGGCAAGACGATACATTTTAGTGTCTAAGATCCCCTGAGTGGTACCCACTGAAGCAAGGGTACCAGAAGAACTTTATTTCGATGGCTTACGCCATCATCATTACCACGCACAGAAATAAGTGCGGGCGACGGCACGGGAGACGGTGCTGGCGATGAGGAATCATCCTTATCGTCGGAACCGAACATGCTATAGCGAATGCCACCAGCACGTCTACTCGAATAAGCCACCTCATTCGAAGGCTCATAGTCAACTGCCTGACGACGATCAGGCGACTGTTCTACTCTCCCCGAGTCGGTCATTATGTCCGACTCGCATTCATAGTCAATCTCCAAAGAGGGATCGCACTGACGTGGTGACTCGCCACGTGCACCCGCAACATCTAGTGTTGCGGGAGAAGATGATACTACGGCAGATGAAACTCTGCTGAAAGAGACAATAATGCGTCGCCCGCGGCTGGGTGTACCGAAGCCGAAAGCGCCGCACTACTCGCATAACGCATGGACTCGTTAACCATGCGATATAATTGAAAATGATGGCTTTGACCAATTAATATTGCTTTTTAATAAAGTGGTCTTACAGTGACCACTCTACCCAATGACAGTCAGAGTGATTGCCGTTAAAGGGAAGGGTGATGTAACGGGGTGTATCGTTACATGAAATTAAGACTTCAAATTTGTTAATTAATACATTATCTAAAAGGTAGATAATATTTGGAGAATATTACTTTACATGGTAATATTTTAGAGACTTATTTATTGGTAGATATTGACTATTACATCTTCTTTCTTCGCGGTTCAGTCAGCGCTAGACCCGCGCAAAGAGAAAGACAGATAAGACTTAATTACATGTTTGTATTAGATTATTATTCAAGTTAGCATTAGGTAGATAGACAAGAAGAACTTAATTTATAAATACAGTTATTAATTAATCCTCTTTAACGCAAGTGTTTTAAAGAGAGTCTTTCTCTGCACGTACTAGTGTACGTAAAGTGACGTGAGGCACCAATCGCACTGAGGCAGTGCGAAGTGGACTTATACTGAAGCAGTACAAGTCAGTAGTGCCCCGTTACACTGACAGCATGCTTAAACAAAGGGGATATAAAGTAGCTGCTTCGTACGGTAAAGTAACGCGCGCACTCATTATGCAGGTATATGAAATCCGGTCTAGCTTGCATTATTCTAGAGACGAATACAAAGTGGGAAAAGTACATTAAGTATTATGCTTGCTTGGTGAGTATACTATTGCATGGCGTGAATATGAAGCAAGTTGAAGAGAAAGATAGCAACTCGCACTGTCACCCCTGATAGTTATATGTCTCAAGGTGTAGGCGGGCACGTCGTAATGCGGCCACGCTCCTACTAGGCACACACCCTAGCACAGCGAGGAAGCGGTTAAACCTGCTTCTCTTGCGTGCAGTGTGGCAGTTGTGGTGGGCGCGTTAGCGACCTCGCCCAACACACTAAGAACTCTGGTCAAGTGTCGTCACGGGAGCGGTAATCCGTCTCCTCGTGCGCACTTACCAAGTAGGAAGTAGTTTTCAGACTGATTTATATTTAATAGAATTAAATACAAATACCTATTTTTACCAATTAAAATGTTATCTCTATAGATATCATTTAATATGTATTGCGAGCGTATCTTTATAGATACCTCGCGTAACGGATGACGCTAGCCGTCATCACGGATGACGCTGGGCGTCATCCCTCCTAATGTGAATGCACCCATGTGCATCACATCCACAAGGGTTGGTCACAAATGTGCACCACACCCGAGTGTTGGGTCTAATTACTATTATTTAGTAATTGACCATCCCCTTAAGTACACCAAGTGTACTTAACGGGGACTGTGTAACAT